>NC_047506.1:45022696-45202050 GCF_902827115.2 Pseudochaenichthys georgianus | reverse complement strand
GAGTGTGAGGTCAGTGTGTTCCACTTTAGGTGTGAGGTCAGTGTGTTCCATTCAGGTGTGAGGTCAGTGTGTCCGTATGTTCCTTCAGGGTGTGAGGTCATGTGTTCCACTTCAGGTGTGAGGTCAGTGTGTTCCACTTCAGGTGTGAGGTCAGTGTGTCCGTGTGTTCCACTTCAGGTGTGAGGTCAGTGTGTTCACTTCAGGTGTGAGGTCAGTGTCGTGTGTTCCACTTCAGGTGTGAGGTCTGTGTGTCCGTATGTTCCACTTCAAGTGTGAGGTCAGTGTGTCCGTGTGTTCCACTTCAGGTGTGAGGTCAGTGTGTCTGTATGTTCCACTTCAGGTGTGAGGTCAGTGTGTTCCACTTCAGGTGTGAGGTCAGTGTGTTCCACTTCAGGTGTGAGGTCAGTGTGTCCGTGTGTTCCACTTCAGGTGTGAGGTCAGTGTGTCCGTGTGTTCCACTTCAGGTGTGAGGTCAGTGTGTCTGTATGTTCCACTTCAGGTGTGAGGTCAGTGTGTCCGTGTGTTCCACTTCAGGTGTGAGGTCAGTGTGTTCCACTTCAGGTGTGAGGTCAGTGTATTCATGTGTTCCACTTCAGGTGTGAGGTCAGTGTGTCAGTGTGTTCCACTTCAGGTGTGAGGTCAGTGTGTTCCACTTCAGGTGTGAGGTCAGTGTGTCCGTGTGTTCCACTTCAGGTGTGAGGTCAGTGTGTCCGTGTGTTCCACTTCAGGTGTGAGGTCAGTGTGTCCGTGTGTTCCACTTCAGGTGTGAGGTCAGTGTGGCCGTGTGTTCCACTTCAGGTGTGAGGTCAGTGTGTCCGTGTGTTCCACTTCAGGTGTGAGGTCAGTGTGTTCCACTTCAGGTGTGAGGTCAGTGTGTCCGTGTGTTCCACTTCAGGTGTGAGGTCTGTGTGTCCGTATGTTCCACTTCAGGTGTGAGGTCAGTGTGTCTGTATGTTCCACTTCAGGTGTGAGGTCAGTGCGTTCCACTTCAGGTGTGAGGTCAGTGTGTCCGTATGTTCCACTTTAGGTGTGAGCCGTGTGTTCCACTTCAGGTGTGAGGTCAGTGTGTCCGTGTGTTCCACTTTAGGTGTGAGGTCGTGTGTCCGTGTGTTCCACTTCAGGTGTGAGGTCAGTGTGTCTGTATGTTCCACTTCAGGTGTGAGGTCAGTGTGTTCCACTTTAGGTGTGAGGTCAGTGTGTTCCACTTCAGGTGTGAGGTCAGTGTGTTCCACTTCAGGTGTGAGGTCAGTGTGTTCGTGTGTTCCACTTCAGGTGTGAGGTCAGTGTGTTCCACTTCAGGTGTGAGGTCAGTGTGTCCGTGTGTTCCACTTCAGGTGTGAGGTCAGTGTGTTCCACTTCAGGTGTGAGGTCAGTGTGTTCCACTTCAGGTGTGAGGTCAGTGTGTCTGTATGTTCCACTTCAGGTGTGAGGTCAGTGTGTCCGTATGTTCCACTTCAGGTGTGAGGTCAGTGCGTTCCACTTCAGGTGTGAGGTCAGTGTGTCCGTATGTTCCACTTCAGGTGTGAGGTCAGTGCGTTCCACTTCAGGTGTGAGGTCAGTGTGTCCGTATGTTCCACTTTAGGTGTGAGGTCAGTGTGTTCCACTTCAGGTGTGAGGTCAGTGTGTTCCACTGCAGGTGTGAGGTCAGTGTATTCATGTGTTCCAGTTCAGGTGTGAGGTCAGTGTGTCCGTGTGTTCCACTTCAGGTGTGAGGTCAGTGTGTCCGTGTGTTCCACTTCAGGTGTGAGGTCAGTGTGTCCGTATGTTCCACTTCAGGTGTGAGGTCAGTGTGTCTGTATGTTCCACTTCAGGTGTGAGGTCGGTGTGTTCCACTTCAGGTGTGAGGTCAGTGTGTCCGTGTGTTCCACTTCAGGTGTGAGGTCAGTGTGTCCGTATGTTCCACTTCAGGTGTGAGGTCAGTGTGTCCGTATGTTCCACTTTAGGTGTGAGGTCATTGTGTCCGTGTGTTCCACTTCAGGTGTGAGGTCATTGTGTCCGTGTGTTCCACTTTAGGTGTGAGGTCAGTGTGTTCCACTTTAGGTGTGAGGTCAGTGTGTTCCACTTCAGGTGTGAGGTCATTGTGTCCGTGTGTTCCACTTCAGGTGTGAGGTCATTGTGTCCGTGTGTTCCACTTTAGGTGTGAGGTCAGTGTGTTCCACTTCAGGTGTGAGGTCAGTGTGTTCCACTTCAGGTGTGAGGTCAGTGTGTTCGTGTGTTCCACTTCAGGTGTGAGGTCAGTGTGTTCCACTTTAGGTGTGAGGTCAGTGTGTTCCACTTCAGGTGTGAGGTCAGTGTATTCATGTGTTCCACTTCAGGTGTGAGGTCAGTGTGTCCGTATGTTCCACTTCAGGTGTGAGGTCAGTGTGTTCCACTTCAGGTGTGAGGTCAGTGTGTTCCACTTCAGGTGTGAGGTCAGTGTGTCCGTGTGTTCCACTTCAGGTGTGAGGTCAGTGTGTTCCACTTCAGGTGTGAGGTCAGTGTATCATGTGTTTCCACTTCAGGTGTGAGGTCAGTGTGTCTGTATGTTTCCACTTCAGTGTGAGGTCAGTGTGTTCCACTTCAGGTGTGAGGTCAGTGTGTCCGTATGTTCCACTTCAAGTTTGAGGTCAGTGTGTCCGTATGTTCCACTTTAGGTGTGAGGTCAGTGTGTTCCACTTCAGGTGTGAGGTCAGTGTGTTCCACTTCAGGTGTGAGGTCAGTGTGTTCCACTTCAGGTGTGAGGTCAGTGCGTTCCACTTCAGGTGTGAGGTCAGTGTGTTCCACTTCAGGTGTGAGGTCAGTGTGTCCGTGTGTTCCACTTCAGGTGTGAGGTCAGTGCGTTCCACTTCAGGTGTGAGGTCAGTGTGTCCGTATGTTCCACTTTAGGTGTGAGGTCAGTGTGTTCCACTTCAGGTGTGAGGTCAGTGTGTCCGTGTGTTCCACTTTAGGTGTGAGGTCAGTGTGTCCGTGTGTTCCACTTTAGGTGTGAGGTCAGTGTGTCCGTGTGTTCCACTTCAGGTGTGAGGTCAGTGTGTCCGTGTGTTCCACTTTAGGTGTGAGGTCAGTGTGTCCGTGTGTTCCACTTCAGGTGTGAGGTCGGTGTGTTCCACTTCAGGTGTGAGGTCAGTGTGTTCCACTTTAGGTGTGAGGTCAGTGTGTCCGTGTGTTCCACTTTAGGTGTGAGGTCAGTGTGTTCCACTTTAGGTGTGAGGTCAGTGTGTCCGTGTGTTCCACTTCAGGTGTGAGGTCAGTGTGTCCGTGTGTTCCACTTTAGGTGTGAGGTCAGTGTGTTCCACTTCAGGTGTGAGGTCAGTGTGTTCCACTTCAGGTGTGAGGTCAGTGTGTTCCACTTCAGGTGTGAGGTCAGTGTGTCCGTGTGTTCCACTTTAGGTGTGAGGTCAGTGTGTTCCACTTCAGGTGTGAGGTCAGTGTGTTCATGTGTTCCACTTCAGGTGTGAGGTCAGTGTGTTCCACTTCAGGTGTGAGGTCAGTGTGTCCGTGTGTTCCACTTCAGGTGTGAGGTCAGTGTGTCCGTATGTTCCACTTCAGGTGTGAGGTCAGTGTGTTCCACTTCAGGTGTGAGGTCAGTGTGTCTGTATGTTCCACTTCAGGTGTGAGGTCAGTGTGTTCCACTTCAGGTGTGAGGTCAGTGTGTCTGTATGTTCCACTTCAGGTGTGAGGTCAGTGTGTCTGTATGTTCCACTTCAGGTGTGAGGTCAGTGTGTTCCACTTCAGGTGTGAGGTCAGTGTGTCCGTATGTTCCACTTCAGGTGTGAGGTCCGTGTGTTCCACTTCAGGTGTGAGGTCAGTTATTCGGTGTTTTCCACTTCAGGTGTGAGGTCAGTGTGTTCCACTTCAGGTGTGAGGTCAGTGTGTTCCACTTCAGGTGTGAGGTCAGTGTGTCTGTATGTTCCACTTCAGGTGTGAGGTCAGTGTGTTGTACTATCAGTTTCTGATTCAGTCACACACCAGGTTCAGTACTGCTCACTGTTTATTGTAAAATGCGCCATACTGTCTGAGTGTTTCATTCATAATGGCAGGTCAGTCTTCCATTGATCAGAAAGGAGGCGACACAGCAGTTTGTTAGAAAACATAACTTATTAATCAGCAGAAAGATCATGGGATGGACAGCTGCTTGTCCTCATGTTCACTGCTCCAAATCACAAGAGGGGACTGAAAACATGCTGATACACTAACTGATTAACACAAAAAGTATTAACAATACATATAATATAATTTAAATATTTAA
This sequence comes from Pseudochaenichthys georgianus, assembly GCF_902827115.2. Taxonomy (NCBI): domain Eukaryota; kingdom Metazoa; phylum Chordata; class Actinopteri; order Perciformes; family Channichthyidae; genus Pseudochaenichthys; species Pseudochaenichthys georgianus. Next base: position 45,197,822 of record NC_047506.1, on the reverse strand, counting down.
AAAATCAAACAGTCTTAGAAGATATGTGTTAGCCAGCTAAATGATTCAATCAACTACAAATACAAATGAACAGCAGTTAAGGTATTTTCCCCCTGTCCAGAGTTGGTGAGGACGGCAGCCAATAGAATCAGGGCAGGAGGGTCACATGGCGGTAAGTTTGTCCTCAGTGCTGTCCATCACCACGTTGTCGTAAGCATTCCTGTCTTCTTTGCTTCTAATAGATACACGCAATAATAAAACTTAGTTATCAGTATTCATATCCTTCTCTGAAATAACATCACTTATACCACACTGTGGAAATACGATCATATAAAAACTCCACCTAAGTAAAAGTGTGTAAGTATTCTCACAAAAATGTTCATAAAGAATAAGGTAAAGGGGGGAGAACACACACACACACACTTTAGGTGTGAGGTCAGTGTGTTCCACTTCAGGTGTGAGGTCGGTGTGTTCCACTTCAGGTGTGAGGTCAGTGTGTTCCACTTTAGGTGTGAGGTCAGTGTGTCCGTGTGTTCCACTTCAGGTGTGAGGTCAGTGTGTTCCACTTTAGGTGTGAGGTCAGTGTGTCCGTGTGTTCCACTTTAGGTGTGAGGTCAGTGTGTCCGTGTGTTCCACTTCAGGTGTGAGGTCAGTGTGTTCCACTTTAGGTGTGAGGTCAGTGTGTCCGTGTGTTCCACTTTAGGTGTGAGGTCAGTGTGTCCGTATGTTCCACTTCAGGTGTGAGGTCAGTGTGTTCCACTTCAGGTGTGAGGTCAGTGTGTTCCACTTCAGGTGTGAGGTCAGTGTGTTCCACTTCAGGTGTGAGGTCAGTGTGTTCCACTTCAGGTCTGTGTGTCCGTATATTCCACTTCAGGTGTGAGGTCTGTGTGTCCGTATGTTCCACTTTAGGTGTGAGGTCAGTGTGTCTGTATGTTCCACTTCAGGTGTGAGGTCAGTGTGTTCCACTTCAGGTGTGAGGTCAGTGTGTCCGTATGTTCCACTTCAGGTGTGAGGTCAGTGTGTTCCACTTCAGGTGTGAGGTCAGTGTATTCATGTGTTCCACTTCAGGTGTGAGGTCAGTGTGTTCCACTTCAGGTGTGAGGTCAGTGTGTCTGTATGTTCCACTTCAGGTGTGAGGTCAGTGTGTCTGTATGTTCCACTTCAGGTGTGAGGTCAGTGTGTTCCACTTCAGGTGTGAGGTCAGTGTGTCTGTATGTTCCACTTCAGGTGTGAGGTCAGTGTGTTGTACTATCAGTTTCTGATTCAGTCACACACCAGGTTCAGTACTGCTCACTGTTTATTGTAAAATGCGCCATACTGTCTGAGTGTTTCATTCATAATGGCAGGTCAGTCTTCCATTGATCAGAAAGGAGGCGACACAGCAGTTTGTTAGAAAACATAACTTATTAATCAGCAGAAAGATCATGGGATGGACAGCTGCTTGTCCTCATGTTCACTGCTCCAAATCACAAGAGGGGACTGAAAACATGCTGATACACTAACTGATTAACACAAAAAGTATTAACAATACATATAATATAATTTAAATATTTAAAAAATCAAACAGTCTTAGAAGATATGTGTTAGCCAGCTAAATGATTCAATCAACTACAAATACAAATGAACAGCAGTTAAGGTATTTTCCCCCTGTCCAGAGTTGGTGAGGACGGCAGCCAATAGAATCAGGGCAGGAGGGTCACATGGCGGTAAGTTTGTCCTCAGTGCTGTCCATCCTTACGTTGTCGTAAGCATTCCTGTCTTCTTTGCTTCTAATAGATACACGCAATAATAAAACTTAGTTATCAGTATTCATATCCTTCTCTGAAATAACATCACTTATACCACACTGTGGAAATACGATCATATAAAAACTCCACCTAAGTAAAAGTGTGTAAGTATTCTCACAAAAATGTTCATAAAGAATAAGGTAAAGGGGGGAGAACATGCTAATGATTTAGTCGGGTTGTTCCTACCTGACAATGTCCAGGCTGGTCTCGTACGCGTTTTCCTCCGTCATGACGTAATCATTTTCTCTCAACGACTTCACAATGCTCTTCTTCCTGCAGACAGATGCACTTTATTACAATGCATTATTTTAAAGGTAATAAGATGTATCTATAAAATTGATCAGAAAATGAAGATGTTAGATATACCGGGTCATAATCCTCTGACACAAAAACTGATAACTGAAAAATGTTGGGATTTTTTAGCATTTATTTTCTCAGTATATGGCTTAAAATCATGATTAATATAAATATTAAATTACTTTGATTATATTTTGCATCCATTTCTATTTGCACATTTTATTAAATCATTCAAAAGCGCCCAGAGTTCAGATGTTCGCTGTACTGGGACACACAACTGAGAGTATTTGTCATGTTTGCTCAATGGAAGGTTGTTGATTAACTTTCCTAGTTGGATTAACTGACTGATTTATGTAAATGTTAACCTTAAGAATATTACAATTCTAAAGTGAAGTGCCCCTGTAACACTGAACTTTGACCCCTTTGTGGCCCGGTTTGGGCTTTCTATTCTATTCTTCTCTTATACTGAACTAAAAGTGCTATACTCTTGAACATTGTCTTGTTCTCATTTGTCCCCCATTGAGTGTGCCCCTCACATTAAACCCCCCCCCAGTAAAACGGTCACTGGTTGAGTTGACCATGATGCAGGCTTCTGTAGCTCTCCTCTGACCTGGGCTCCTCGCACCAGGCCTTCTTCACCAGGAACCCGACGAAGGACAGGAAGAGGAAGCCGCAGACGGCCATGATGCCGGTGAGCCACTGAGGCAGCGCTCGATCACTCTGAGCTTCACACAGACACAGGTCAGAGGTCAGCATAACTCTATAAACCATTACCTCCAAGACATGCCTGCACAACCCAAGTGATAATAGTGAAGTCAAAAGTATAATGTTCCCACTAAAATGTAGGGAAATAGATTTACTAAAATAATACAATACCACTAGCACACATTTGAAATGAAGTGCAGTACATTAATCAGTGTTGGGTTTAATAATAGACGACTAACGCGTTTCACAACGTGTGTCTTCTTTATATAACCCCAATAACGATATTAACAGTAAATAAAAACGGCTTCCTTGTACACTTAAATAAGCAAAACTTCAATCAACTTGTCACTAATATTGTAGAGCTGAAACATTGATCAAAAGCAATATGGTAATACTATCTGTTCATTGTTATAGTATTTTCTCTGGTACACATGCCGAACATTGCCGGTGTTATCTCCTGAAAGACTATTTCTCTCTTGCTTGATATTCAGTGATGAGGAGTACTAAAGAGCAGTACTACTTAAAGGTATTTTCTTCTACTCTCTATTTCTACTAGATTCTTAATTTACTCAAATCAAAAACATATAATCAACACGATGATGGCATATTATTCTAGTGTAGATGAGGCTACACATATGCAGTCCCTATGCTCCACCTTTAGCTGCAACATTGTGAAAAACAGTATGAATGAGCATAGTGAGTACTTTTATTTATTTTAACTGTGTGTTTGTTATGATGGAAATACCTTGAATACATAAATATTTCTACAAAATATATTTTAACTGAAGTAAAATATTTGAGTACTTCTTTCACCACTTCTTGATAAACTAACATGTATTTTTCAATTTCAGTACATTCTGAAATGTATACATAAATGTGTTCATAAGAAAACAAGCCGATTGATTGCTATTGAAAATCTCTGAAACACTCAGTGACACGGCTATATATATATATTCTATTCCTTTCATAATGTCAGCACTGGTGTGACTCAGTTAAAGAGCTATCTGTGTTTTCATTGTTATCGTCAGTAAATGTGGAACAGTACCTGTCTGGGCCGTCACCGCTGCCACGCTCAGCAGCAGACAGCAAACCGCCGCACACACTTTCCCCATGGCTGGTCCTTTGGCTGTGACTGAAGAAAAACAGAGTTATGAAGAAAGAAAAACAAAGCTAAACCTGAAGCTTCAGACGGTGTTAAGTGTGGAGCGAACAGCAGAGTAGATCACTGCTCAGGTGTTCTGTTAATGTTTAACAGCCTTTATCTGCTCTGTGTGTATGGCCTATGTCTCTGTTTCCTCTCAGACACTTAGAAGTCAATAACCTACAGACTAGTTTCATCTATACGTTTGACATATTTTCAGGTATACTTTATACAACTTGGGATGGAAAGATGTGTTGGCTTCATATTTAATACATCTTATATCTTTAATCAATGTGGTTATAATTTGATATACTGATTAAGAACTCTCTAAACAAGTTAACAAAACACATCTTCTCATTTTTAGCAATAAACCGTTGATTTGTTAGATGTGAGCATTGCCTGCAGATTTGACCACTTTAGCTATCGAGCTAATGAATATTTGCTTACAAAAAGCTCTAGAAGTTGTTAGTTGGGTAAAAAGGGCCTGAAAGAAGCACTTGGCTGTTTCTAAGTGGGTTTGTTGGGAGGTGGTGGGAAGTCAAAGGTTGGTTAACAGAGTGTCTTAGGTAGTCAGTCCTGTTGCTGCATGCGATCTGCGATTTACGGAGGCCTGCCCGTCGCGAAGAGACGGAGCGGCTCCACCTGTTGCTGCCTCACGATCTACGGAGGCCTGCTCCCACCTGTAGAATACGGCTGTACTGGAGAGGTTTTTACCCCGGAGTCGTCGCGGAGAGACGGAGTGGCTCCACGCCTCGGGCTTGGCCTGCTTCCACCGGGCGTGTGCTGCTGTGCGGAGGAGGATTTTACCACCGCTGGGGCCTGCTTTCCACCTGTCCTGGTTCTGCTGTCGCAGAGGCCTGCTTTCACCCCGGGGATACCACGGAGGGACCGGAGCGCTTCCACGCTGCTGTTTTCGCCTGTCCTTTGCTGCTGTGCTAATTTTGCTCCAGGAACATCGTGGATACTGTGTGCTGGTCTGGGAAAATGGCCCATATCGGGATTCTGCTGTGCCTGTTAACTGTTTTGGACTATGAGGAGATCTCTAGTCATTCTGAGAAGTCTACTGGATTCAGGTCTGTTCTGCCACCCGCAGTGGGCAGCCCCTGCAAAGGTTCGGATGTGTTGCTCAAACAATTACCGGTTGCCTTGTCACAGACAATCTGCTCGACAAAATATGTTTGTCTTTTTTGTTTTCCTGCGATGATGGTTCTTCAGGACTGCTTCTTAAGCTCTAATCACACTCTCGCAGACTTTTCCGGTGTTTTCGAAATTAGATGACAATGTATGTGTGTCGTTTAAGGGGAAAAGATGCCTGGTTTTGTTGTTGTTATTACTGTCAGGAAATGTACAACCTAACCCTGGTCCGCCCAGTAGTAGTAGTCAGATCGCTACTCCTGCTGATTTTAAAGCTAGGTCTGGGTTGAGTTTCATCCACTTGAATGTGCGCAGTCTGTTAGGTAAACTAGATTTTGTCCGTATCTGGGCGAGCTCGACTGACGCTGACGTCATTGTTTTATCAGAAACATGGCTAAACAAATCTATTTTGGCCTCTGACATTGCCTTAAATGGTTTTAATGTGTATCGTACCGACCGGCCTAATAAAGGTGGCGTTGCCATTTATGTTAAGAATAAGTTCAGTGTAACCACATTAGTTTCCAAATCGATCAGTAAGCAAATTGAATGTTTAGCCTTAAATATAGAAGTGGCAAAGGGTCAACAGGTCATGGTGGTGAGTTGTTACAGACCCCCCTCAGCTGTCAAAGACTCCTTGTCTTCACTAGCAACTCTTTTATCACAACTAGACTACAAGGAAATAGTGCTACTTGGAGAGGCCTGGGCAAAGGCTAGGCAATCAGGCTCAGAGGTAGAATGGCTGCATTTTAGGCAGCTAAGAAATAGCTTCACTTCACATATCAAAAGTGCTAAATCAAAGTACTATCTGTCAGTAACCACAAAGAATCTGAATAATCCTGGAAAATGTTGGAAAGCCATTAAATCGTTATCCACTGGCGATATCCGTAATGAGCTACCTCCGTGCATTCCCACAGCATCTGGCACTATATCAGACAGGGCTACTATGCTCAATTGCTTTAATGAGCATTTTGTGTCCTGTGGTTCTCTGTTTGATTCTGTCACTAACTCTGCTTCTGTGAACACTACAGGATGTGACTCTGAAAAACATGTGTTAGAAAACCCTTTTAGTTTTACCCCTTTTACTGTTAATGTTGTTCGTGAAGCTTTAACCAAGTTAGATCCTAAGAAACCGGCCGGCCCGGACAACGTAGAACCTTTCTTTTTAAAGATAGCTGCAGATTGTATTGCTCCACCTCTCACTTCTCTTTTTAACCTCTCCCTCAGCTCAAACACAATTCCAAAATTGTGGAAGTCAGCGTATGTCCTGCCTTTACTGAAAGGAGGGGAGGCCACCTTATTAAATAACTATAGGCCAATCTCTAAGTTGTCAGTTCTGGCTAAGGTTCTTGAACGCTTAGTGAGTGAACAAGTAAAGGAGTTTTTATGTACAAAGACTCAGCTCTCTGAACTAAAGCTTCTTTTAAATGTGGATAAAACCAAGGTAATGCTCTTTTCTAAAGCTAAAAAGACACCAGAGCCTGTTTTAGATATTGTAACTAAGCAAGAAATACAACTTGAAGTGGTTCCCTGTTACAAATACCTTGGTATCTGGCTTGATGATTGTCTCTCTTTTAAACTTCATGTCAATAACCTGCTTAAAAAGCTGAGGGTTAGGCTAGGGTTCTTCTACAGGAACAAGTCCTGTTTCTCGCTTGAGGCCAGGAAAAGGCTCTGTGACCTTTGACCTGAGCTGGACTATGGGGATCTGATGTATATGAATGCACCTGCCAATTGCCTGGCCAAGTTAGATGCTGCGTATCACAGCGCTCTGAGATTTGTGACAAACTGTAAAGCACTAACCCATCACTGTACCCTGTATGCAAGGGCTGGTTTGCTTTCACTAACTGTACGGAGGCTCAGTCACTGGTACATGTTATATACAAAGCCATGCTAGGGAAACTTCCATCTTATATCTGCTTCCTGATCTCACGGAGAATTGTAGGTGGCTACTGCCTGAGATCGCATGCTGTGGTTTTATTAAATGTGCCAACTGCTAGGACTGTCTTAGGGAAGACAGCTGTTAGATGCACAGCTCCTCTGTCTTGGAATAGTCTGCAAATTAAATGGAAACTGAAAAATCTGGTGCCACTAAATGTTTTTAAAGCTCGGTTGGATGCTACTCAATCGGAAGCTATTGGTACCTGCTTATGTGGATAATTATGTACATGATGCTGCATGATGTCCTTTTGTTGTTCTGTTTATGTTTTTATGTTTCATGTGGAACTACTTGAGCAGGTCTCCCTTGAAAAAGAGATCAATGATCTCAATGGGATTTATCTGTATAAATAAAGGTTTGAAATGAAATGAGTCAGTGTATGATGGTGAAACTCATTGTGTTGTCTTTATTAGAATAGTCTGTTATTTACTCTTCTATCATTATCTTGGTATACAAAAAAAGGATGCGCAAATGCTCACCTTTCATATCCTTCAACATGTTATCATAACAAATGTATTCACAGTAATTATAACTACATTTTCTAAAATTAGCAATAAATCAATGTGTTGGCCTTAGAGATATAAAGTTACGTTTTGGCTAAGTTGTAAGCTAACATTAGCTCAAGTTTTAGCAGATGAACCCAGGGTTAGTGCTTTGCAAAATGTAAAGGAACAATACTGAGAAAATATATATTTCATGAATCAAATACTCACCCCCTTCCATCTGATCACTTTGTAGCTTCTGTCTTCACAGAGGACGCAGCTGAAGTCACTGGCCGCTTCCAGACAGAGTCCTGCTGTATCTACTTCATTTAAAAAACACTCATATTTAGGCTTAAATGGTTGTATTGCTGTTGTTGCTAGCACTCTTAGATGTTACGTTTTGTAGCCCCTAAGAGTCTAAGGATTCCATAAACCTTAAAAATATGTTATTTTATCTTCCATGTTACAAGCATCCTGTTTATCTTAGTTATAACTTATGACAAAGATAAACAGGATGCTAACTGTCTACTGTTACAAAGTGATATTATATTATATATGAAATAATGTATGCACTATAGATATATTTGTGTTATGTATTGTTTTCTCTATAGTTTTGAAGCCTCTGGAGGTATTGGGCGTCCTACAGCAGGAGACAGGTGGAGGAGGGACTGGTTCTGAGCATGCTCATGAGGTTCAGGTTCAGACCAGCTGGGTTGAATTCCTGAAGGTGGGATCCGGAGCTCTGCTGGCCGTCCTGGCTCTGCTTTGCCCTGGAGGAGACCCGGTACTGGGCCTTGACGTTCCTCAGAGGGTTGTAGTCCGGACTGATGAGCTCCGGACAGTGGAACACCTCCCTGATGACGGAGCCCTGCTGGGACAGCGCCACAAAGCCGTTCCTGAAGGTCACCATCCTGACAACGGGGGAGTAGACGTACTGGACGTACAGCAGGTTTCCTGACAGGAAGAAACAAGAAAATACAAACCGGTGAGAGACAGCCTCTTTATTTCAAAGACCCTCAGCTGATCATCACATGGAATAGTCATTTTGATCATGGAAGAAGATTTCTGCAGTAGAGTGAACCTCGATGTCCTCTTCAGTGGACCTAGAGGCTGTGGTAAACTGAAGTTTTAGCAGCAGTTAACTTAAAGGTCCCACGTCATGGCCATTTCTACTGATCATATTTCCATTGTTGAGCTCTACTAGAATAGATTCACATTGTTCAATGTTCTAAACTCACATTGGTTTCTCACAGCATCTCTGTATAGTCTGTGTGTTCACTCTCTGTCCTAAACGGCTTGTTGGAGCTCCTGCCCCCCCTCCCTATGAGCCCACTGTGCTCTGATTGGTCAGCTCGTCCACTCTGTTCTGATGAGTCCACCACCGTTACAGCGGAACATCAGTGATTATGTGTTACAATGGCGTTTGTTAGCAACCAGAAAATGACACCAGTAAGGACAAACGGATGAGAGTGCTGCGTGGGGTCTGGGTGCCGTGTTGGCGGGACGTTGCGGGGCTCGCTGCTGCGAGGAGCGGACAGTGTGAGCTGGGTTCACTTCCTGCTTGCTGCGTGGGGTCTGCGAGACAGCGAGACATCGCGAATGGAAGCGGGAAGGGGGGGTGCTGAGGGGGCTGCAGCACCCCCATCTGCGAGTCTCCATTCCGTTAAGCATTTTACAAAACATGTAAGCAGAGCCGTTAGAGCTGCCACCGGTTAGTAGAACACACTCCAATCCTGTATTTCAGAAATAGTTTAGGAATGTGTTGGATCAGTGTGTACCTGAAGCGACATCCCACACTTTCACTGTTCTGTCCTGACATCCTGTGAAGACGAACTGGTCGCTGTCGGAGAAAGCAGCAGAGAGGACGCCCTCGAAGAAAAATCCCTGAACATCAAGAAAACATTTTTCAAAAACTCTAACTCCTGCTAAGAAGCATTCATAACATGCTTTAGTATAAATAGATAATGAATGACAACAATATAACATATATTGTGTCTTTATTTGAGAAGTTATATAAACGTGACAAATACTGTACATTATTAAACACTTAAAAATGTCCTTATATCTGCTTACAATACTATGTTAATAGCACTGTGTACAAATAATGAATGGGCTTAAGTTAAATACAACGATTTTGTGCAACTCGATTTTGACAAGAAAGCAACTGGACACTTCTAGAATTGTGTGAGTAACATTCTGTTTTTAGACTTCTCTGTTTCAGTGTGTGGACTCTGTATCAATGCTCTGCAGTTGATCAGACTGAAATTGTGATTTTAAATCTCAAAACCGCTACAGTATCTGTCAGGCAGAAACTTGGGACAAGTCATTTGACTGAAACCTTAAAACTGAACTAACTGACTGCTAGGGTTAACTTTGATTTAAACATTTGTAGAATACTAAGAGCTTTATTGAGTAGGTGTAACTGTATTAAGGGTTAAACTCATAACTTTATAACTTGGGGTTTAATGTAATTGACTTAAAAGACAATATCGATTTCCTTTTGAGGGCCACCAGCTGCAGAGAGTTAACTAATTAAAGGAACGTGGCCCCACAGCTGTGAGAACTCAGCAATCAGGTGTCCATTTTAGGTAGCACTTTCCTGGAGCGTCAGACAGGCAAAGACATTAGAGTCCTGCGGGAGTCACGAGGGAGTCAAAGAGGAGGCAAATCCTACTTTGAGCTAAAGTATCGCTGGTGTTTTATTTTCTTTAGCTTTCTAGCCCCTCAGGCTATAATCATGTGTGTTTTCTCCATTCCTGTTTATGTGTCTTCTCGCAATTATCACTGGCCCCGTGTATCTCGTAATCGATATAACCGGCCTGCTCTTATCTATCCCACATGCTCCACTGAGATCCAGCATCTAGTTTCAGGCGGCCTGTGGAACTGCCAGTCAGCTGTTCCTAAGGCTGACTTCATCTCTGGCTACGCTTCCCTGCAGTCTCTGGATTTCCTTGCTCTCACTGAGACCTGGATTACTCCATTCAACACATCCACACCGGCAGCTCTCTCCACAGCATATTCCTTCTCCCATACACCCAGACCCACTGGCAGAGGAGGTGGCACTGGTCTCCTGCTCTCTCCCAAATGGAGCTGTTCCCTCTTCAAGCTACCTAACTTCGCTCCTTCCACCTTTGAATTCCATGCCGTCACAGTAACCCATCCTATACAATTAACCATTGTTGTTCTCTACCGTCCACCAGGCGCCTTGGGGGACTTCTTGGAGGAATTAGATCATCTCCACTCACACATCCCTGAAACTGGTCCTCCCGCTGTACTTCTCGGAGACTTCAACCTCCAGACGGGGAAGATAGACGAACTAACATCTCTGTTAACCGCCTTTGCTTTCTCACTGTCTCCGTCCCCACCAACTCATAAAGCTGGCAGTGTCCTTGATCTCATATTCTCAAGGAACTGCTCTACTTCTAACCTCTCTGTAAACCCTCTCCACACATCCGATCACTTCTTCATTTCATTCTCTCTACCCCTTTCTAAACATAATGAACTATTCTCTTCTCATCCTGCACCTGTCCGCCGTAACCTCCGTTCCCTCTCCCCCTCTACCTTTGCCTCATCGGTGCTCTCAGCCCTCCCTTCCTCTGACTCGTTCCAATTGCTGCCTCCAAACTCTTCTGCAGAAACTCTCCTCTCTACTCTCTCATCCTCTCTGGACTCTCTCTGTCCTCTCACATCTCGGCAGGCTCGTCAGTCCCCTCCTGCTCCCTGGCTAAATGATGCACTGCGTGCTAATAGAACCGTCCTTAGGGCAGCAGAGCGGAAATGGTGGAAATCCAAACACCGTGACGACCTCCTAACCTATCAGGATCTCCTCTCCTCTTTCTCTGCTTCGATCTCTCAGGCAAAAAGCACTTTCTTTCAAGATAAGATCCAATCTTCCTATTCCAATCCCAAAAAACTATTTTCCATCTTCTCCACCCTCCTGGACCCCCCCAAAGCCCCTTCCCCCTCCTCCCTCTTGGACCCCCCCAAAGCCCCTCTCCCCTCCTCACTTCTGTCAAGCGACTTTATTAACCACTTTGAAAAAAAGGTTGATGATATTCGCTCTTCTTTTTCTGACTCACCTCTACTCACCGCTGGGTCACCAGACCCTCCTTTCACCCACACACTAACCTCCTTTTCCCCTCTCCCTCCAAGTGAGGTTCTTACCCTCATTACCTCTGCCCGCCCTACCACCTGTCCTCTGGACCCTATCCCTTCAAACCTCCTTCAGACTATCGCTCCTGATATTCTACCATTTCTCACCCATTTCATCAACACTTCTCTAACTTCTGGTCACTTTCCAAACAGTCTCAAGGAGGCAAGAGTAAACCCTCTCCTAAAGAAACCCACTCTCAACCCGTATGATGTTATAAACCACAGGCCTGTCTCTCTCCTCCCGTTCCTGTCTAAAACACTTGAACGTGCTGTCTTTAGACAACTCTCCTGTTATCTCCATCAGAACAACCTTCTGGATCCGCACCAGTCTGGTTTCAAGGCAGGTCACTCCACAGAAACTGCCCTCCTTGCTGTCACTGAGGAACTGCACACTGCTAAAGCAGCCTCCCTCTCCTCTGTCATCATCCTTCTGGACCTGTCTGCTGCATTCGACACGGTGAACCATCAGATCCTCCTTCGCACTCTCCAAGAACTTGGAGTTTCAGGCTCTGCACTTTCCCTCCTCACCTCATACCTCAAAGACCGCACCTACAGGGTAACTTGGAGAGGGTCCGAGTCCGACCCTTGTCAATTAACTACAGGGGTCCCTCAGGGCTCTGTTCTTGGTCCCCTCCTCTTCTCCCTGTACACAAACTCGCTCGGATCTGTCATTAGCCCGCATGGTTTTTCATACTACTGCTACGCTGACGACACCCAACTAATTCTGTCCTTCCCCCGCTCAGAGACCCAGGTCCTCGCACGCATCTCTTCTGTCTAGCTGACATCTCTCCGTGGATGTCTGCTCATCATCTCAAGCTCAACCTTGACAAAACTGAACTGCTATTCCTTCCGGGAAAAGATTGTCCCACTCTTGACCTGACCATCAACATCGACCCCTCTGTTGTTTCCCCGACTCAGACTGCAAGGAATCTGGTTGTGACCCTAGATAACAACCTGTCCTTCACTGCAAACATTGCTGCTACAACCCGTTGCTGCAGATACACGCTTTACCACATCAGGAGGATACGTCCCCAGCTGACCCAGAAAGCGACGCAGGTTCTGGTCCAGGCTCTCGTCACCTCACGCCTAGACTACTGCAACTCCCTCCTGGCTGGTCTACCTGCATGTGCCATCCGACCTCTGCAGCTCATCCAGAATGCAGCGGCTCGTCTGGTCTTCAACCTTCCTAAATGTTCCCACACCACTCCGCTCCTCCGCTCCCTCCACTGGCTTCCGTTAACTGCTAGAATCCACTTCAAGACACTGGTACTTGCGTACCATGCTGCGAATGGATCTGGCCCTTCCTACATCCAGGACATGGTTAATCGTACACCCCAGCACGTGCACTCCGCTCTGCATCAACCAAACGACTCGCTGCACCATCGCTGCGAGGGGGACCCAAGTTCCCATCAGCAAAAACACGTGGGTTTGCTATCCTGGCTCCAAAATGGTGGAATGAGCTCCCATTGACATCAGGACAACAGATAGCTTACACACCTTCCGGCGCAGACTGAAAACTCATGTCTTTTGACTCCACTTCGAGCGATAGAACTATTAACAAAGCACTTATATACTAATAAAGCGCTGGCTTATCTAAAGCCAGTTGAGTAGCACTTGAAATGTTTTTGCTCTATGAAACCTGATGTACTTATATGATTCTGTTTTCTTCAAGTTTGTATTTTGTTGGTCAAACGCACTTATTGTAAGTCGCTTTGGATAAAAGCGTCAGCTAAATGCAATGTAATGTAATTTTGGCCGCTACAGTGAAGTTGCAGATTGCATGGTGATGTGATTTGATGTCAAACCACAGTAGTTCTGACCTTGTACTCCATGGTGTGGTCCAGCACCAGTGGGCTCAGGGCCCAAAGCCTCTGGACAGCATCCTCGGAGCCCACCAAGGCGTGGGTCCCCCAGTGCCCGGCCGTCACACATGTCACCCTGCTGCGGTGGGGTTCCAGGCCTGAGCTGATGCCGCTACTGAAGTCGTGGAGCTTCACCTCCCCGCAGCTGGTCCCGTACAGCAGCCTGCGGTCGGGCAGCAGGGCCATGGAGGACAGCGGGGCGTGGAGCAGAGACAGGGGGACCTTCTTCAGGGGACCCTCCACCGTGGGGAAACTGTCTCTGTTGGTGATCTCAAACAAACACACAGAATCCTCGTAGGCCACCGCCATATGCTTCTCCTGGGAGCTGACAGCTATGCAGAGCACCCTGGAGAGGCTCTCTGGGGGGGGGATGCAGAGCGTCTCCTGGGGCAGGGACAGAGGGTAGATGAGCACCGTGCCGGTGGTCAGCCCGCAGAGCAGCAGCCGCTTGTGCTGAGCTACCTCCAGGCAGCAGACCTCAGCAGAGACCGCATAACACTCAGACAGAGAACCTGCAGGGAGATCCAGGGGGGGTCAGAGTCTCCACCTGTAGAGGGTGCTTTACAAACACTGACACATACCTGCTTTTATTATTTCAACAGTAATTAATGTATAAGATGACATTACTCGTGAATAGATGTAAAAGCAGAATGTTAAGTTGTAGGTTGATTACCTAGAGCTCATTTTTAACTATTTACTCCTTATTATCTTTTAACATTAAACGATTGATTGTTTGGTTTGCAAAAATACATAATATAATTAGAAATTATATCACAATCAAAACATAAAAGTAAGATATTAAAGATCAATATACAGATAGAAATAACTTTTAAAAAAGTAGTGTGACAAACACTAGCTTACTTGAACATGATAACTATACTAGACAAGGCGGTGGAGTTAAATAAACACGTGCATACAGGGGCACACACGAGTACATCTCTCTTTGCAGTGACCTGTGTTGTTGTTCCAGCTGAGGACCGTCGTTTGGCTCTGCTGCCGGACGTAAAAAACCCGGTCTGCGTCTTCAGTGACGGCCACGTGGGCGCAGCCTGCAGGGATGGTGGCGGTGGGTTTGTGGCGGGGGTCGTATTTCAGACTCCACAGACGGACGCTGGCAGCTGCCTTTGAGGCTGAAAGCACAAAGCCGTGATACAGAAGAACAGAAGTGACGGGGGAGTCTGAGCCACTCAGAGTGTCCAACAACGCACCGGTGGTCACCGACCAGATCTGTAAAGAAGAAGAAGAAGTTCATACCGGAAAAAAGAGCATGTGAAAACTGCCTTAGTAGAGCTGTAGATTCTCCACAAATAGGTCTTTAAGATGTACTTTAAAGCAGCTGGGTTTTTCTTAAGTGTGGAACATCTTGACGTATTTACTGTGAATTATACTGTGGAATAAAATAGCTGAAATAATGTGTACTGTGTAGCAGATTGATGGCTTTTACTGTAATACATATATGGAGAGTTTGATGTGAAGCACCTACAGTACGTGCTTTGAGCAGGTGAAGCAGGTGAAAGACTGTTACTGAAGCTTTTACAATAAAGCAACTGGAAGGATTCTATTATAAAGAAACGCTGATGGTATTTATTCTAACTGTGTAGCAGCTACAGGAATTGTGAAATAGCAGAAAGGCTGGATTTGCTTTTACTCATGGATTTGACAGTGAAGCATGTAGAGGGCTTTTACTTTGAAACAGCTTAACATTTTGCTGAGGTGAATGAAGAGAGCTTCACATTGAGAGTTTGAGGACCTCCCACTATGAAATAACTGGATAAGCTTTACCTGTGACACAGCTGGGGAGATTCTACTATAAAGCAGCTTAAAAGCTTTTACTTTGAAGCTGCTGCACAGGCTAACTAGTAAAGCAACTGGGAGGATGAGGCAAATTTGGGGCCTTTATTCCAACTGAAGCGTGGCTTTGACAGGATGCCTCACGGAGAAGCCGCTGCCAGCACATCATGATTACCATCTACATCTACTGTATGTTAGTGTGTTACTCTGATGAGTTGGTCAGCAGCTCCTGAGGCGAGCACTCGGCAGTCCGAGGAGACGCAGGCAGACAAAACGCTGTCGTCGTGTTGGAGCTCCAGGAATCTGTCCACAGAGTCTCTGTCGATGTTAAAGAGGCTCAGAGTCCGATCGCTGCCTGTACAGGACACAAACACGCTTCTTTCACTCTGAGAATGTGCATGGACGTGAGAAACAGGAAACACAATGAGATCCTGGCTTCCTCTTGTTTTATCCCTTCAGTAGCTGCACATGGAGGAACACGAAGGAAGGCTCGACAATGAATTATGTTTTGGGGAATTTTATCAAAAGTATTTAATAAGTTCCCCTTAACAAGCCAGTCTGTTTTCAGTATGTATTTGTTAGTCAATAACAGTCCTACCTGCTACCAGTATTTTTTCATCTTCAGTGACTGAAAGCAGAGAAGGAACCAGCGGAAACTTTACTGCCATGTGTCTCCCCTTCAAGGAAATCTGCAGACAGGAAGGTAAATGCCATCATTATGAGTTATGAACATGTGTAGCACATGTTAAGGATAAATACTGGCTGATTATAATGTGACTGGGCTGGCATCCCCCCCACTGGTTCATACTGGCTGTTGCCTATGAACTATGGAGCAGGAAGTATTCCGAATATTTACTTAAGTAAAAGTACTAATAACTCGCTTTAAAAATAACTGTAACTGTAACATTTTTATTTCATTACATTAAGTATGTATGTAAGTATAATAAGAAATATATTTAAAGCATCAAACTAGAAAAATGTAGAGACACTATCATCAGATCATTATTTAAAATCTGGATGTTACTGTAATAGTTAGATGAGGTGGAGCTCATTTTAATGAACTAATGATTATTTTTATTTTGTATTTAAATGTTGACTAATTTCCTTTTTTTGGTTTGAAACGTTAAACAAATAAGTGAGAAATGCCCTCACAATTAAAACACAATAGTACAATATTAAATATACAGATAAAAATAACATATATTAATATTTAACAAATAAATAATCAAATACAAAATATATTAATTAGTTTAAATTTAACGGAAAAACTGTTTCAAAGGAAATTAAGAAACAACTTCTTTGGAGCCAAATGATTGAACTTAGGAGGATAGTGGAATTTAAGATATGTTGTATGTACTATTGATATGTATGGATGTTTAGGGGATTGTCTATCGGCCAAACTATTAGAGTATGTTATCTTTACAAAAGAAAGTGTCACAATTGCAGAGTTATTATTTCTTCTTGCTCTAAGATTCTCCAGACATCCAGCTCCCATGTAATACATGTTGCACAACGAAAAGAGAATGACAGATGGAGAAAACACACACCTGATAGAGGAAGCCTTCTTTAGAAACGAAGAACACTTTCCCACGTTTTGGTAAGTTAACAGATTTAGACAGGGTCACACTTCTCTGACAGTTGTCCAGCCGAGTCTCAACCGTTTGAGTCCCATTGATAGGTTGAGATATTCTGACAAGACCAGAATCACACAGAGAAACCACTGATTCTCCCAGAACTCCCAGCACCACCGACCCGTCAGCATTACTGCTGCTGAGGACCTCACCCCCGTCCAGCTGCCACACCTTCACCTGAAACAGCAAGAACTCTGATCCAAACACAATCCTGGATTTAACTACAAGTACTAGTGGTAGTAATTGTATTTATTTCAAAAGCAAAATGACTAGTAGTAGTTATGATGTTATAGCAACATCTGATATCAAGGATCTGGCATACATGTTCAATAGAGTTTTGCATTGATGACATCATGTTGTATGCCAACCCAAAGGTTAGCGTCAGAGGGTTCCTTAGGAAAACACCTGGGAATGTTTTATTGGATTTTGGAGAATTGCAAAAAATAAGATAGGTGTCATCACACGTTTGTGATTCTTCCAAATGTGTTCAGCAGAATAATTTCTACTTCTACGACTTTATGATTTTTGAAGTGAGAATGAAATCGCCAGAAGTAAAAAGCTAACATTAGGCTATAAACAGCAACATCATGGTCACAGGGCTTTGGATCACCACCCACTAAGCTAAAAGCGGACACCGGTTAGCTTTTATGGCAGGAGCTTTTGACATTTACATGAGTGGGGTACTAACTTTCGTATTTTATGTCATACAGTTATATTGCAAAACTCCTAAGATTGTGTTAACCACGGACTTTATTTTAGGCATCTAACCAAAAACCTGTTCAGAAACGTTGATGTTTATGTTTAACTAGAAGTGGTACAATTCTGACTCATTTACGGGCTTTAGGACTCATTCCTGAACAACTCTATTGGCTTCATTATGGTACCTGTGTCCTGGTGTAAATGAAGATCAGCTGTTCAGACAGGTGTATGTGTACTGAGGAAGGTGCGGGGTTGACAGGAATGGACTCCTGGATGCAGAGCAGCTGTTGGCCGTTCACCAGGCTCCACCTCCTCAGAGAGCCATCCGCTGCCACTGAGAGGCAGTTGGCGGCGCTGTCAACCACCTTGACGCACAGAACAGCACCTACAAACAGATTAGGTTATTCATATTTATATTAATAATAACTTTATATCCCTCTTACTATTCTTGAATGAACATAGACCTGTGTGTCCTAGCAGTGAGTGTACGAGCTGGTGGTCAGAGAGGCTCCAGACAGCCACCACTCCACCATCTGAACCTGCAACCAGAAGCTCCGCCTCCACATTGAGGTCCACACAGAGCACACCTGAAACGAAAAAAAAGAAGACGACAGGTAAAACCTCTGATACGGGTCCTCACAATACTTTCAGTCAGCTGCAAGCAATGTTAGCTAACACAGCTTTGACTTGCTCACTTACGGTTAGCATCATTTCGGAGACCGAATGCAAAACTAACAGCAATGAATATATTTGGAAAAATTAAACTAAACTAACAACTGACAGCTTGAGGTTCGTTGTCACAGGATTTATACTTAAACAATTAACAGATGCTAACTACAACTTTTAACTGCTACAGTTTGGAAAAAACCCTGTTAATTATTGAATTTCGAACAAAAATTATAAAAAAATGTCACTTTCTAGGTTTAAACATAAATGTTTTAGATCTACTTTAATGCTACTTTAAGAGAAGCAGCATAATTCCCCGACCTCCCTGCAGTCCGGTAAGCGTGTATTGTAGCGCCCCTCCTGGCTGCTGCAGGAAACTGCACTTGGGAATGAGGATGGGCTCGGGGCGCGTCAGTAACAACTCTTCACATTGGCCACACAGCCGGCCAATCACCGAGGGAAAAGGCTTAGCCAAGGAGCAGAGTCTGGCCAACAGCTCAGTGTAAAACAGAGACATGTCTGAAACAAGTGTAAAAAACAAGTTACTGCATTTGTTTGGATTTTTTGAACATTTCTGTTAACTTTTTACATTTAGTTTGGTTAAGAACATTATCTTACACTGCCCGTCCAAAAAAAAAATCCCCAACTGGATTTAACTAAGGCCCCATTTACATGGGAACGCTAACGCAAACGAACCGAATTCGATATAAAAAAAGTCTTCCGTTCACACGGATACGGCTCGACCCGCTGGAGACGCTGTAGTACATATGCCGGGCCTGTAAGTGGCGTACTTCCGCCACAAAATACACCAAAAGCAGCGAAGAAGACCCCCGAAAATGGTTGCCATGGTTGCCTGGTTGCCCTTCTGTTTATTCTCCGCGGTGGATTTAGCAACATGTAGTTCACCATGTCCACTTGTTGCTGATGGTTGTGGTAGAGGAGCTGTAGATTTTGCACTAACATCTGTAGCATGGTCAGTAGCAGTAGCAGCAGTAGCTACTGATAGTAGTTACTGACCATGCTACAGCAGTGAGCAGCAGAGGTGGGGAGAGGCGGGGCTATGGCTTCATCGTTATCAGGAAATGATCGTATAGGACACACGGAGCCGTGCAGATCTATCCACCTTGGGACCCGTTATCATTTTAGGGGTCCGTTTCCGCGGTTCCTTTACGGCCTCGTGTGAACGAACGGGCTATATGAAAGAGAAAAGTAGCGGCTACAACCGCTTATGGATAGACAGAGGTGAAGAGGTTGGTGATATGGGGGGGGGCTTTGTAGGTGAGGAGGACCAGAATTTTGTAATTCATGCGGTGGGAGACAGGAAGCCAATGGAAGGAAGAGGATGAGGATATTGAGGGAACCAGTGTCAGCAGAGGTGAGAAGGTCATTGAGGACTTTGATGAGTGCAGTTTCTGTGCTGTGGTGAGGACGAAATCCAGACTGGTGGGGCTCATAAAGCTGGTTGGTTTGGAGATGGCAATGGGAGTGTTTTTGAGAGGAATGGGAGGTTGGAAAAGGGGGGGTAATTAGTGAGGGAGGAGGGATCCAGTCCTGTTTTTTGGAGGATTGGAGTTACAGCAGTAGAGGGGACGGTTCCATGGGACAGCGAGGAGTTGAAAAGGTTAGCGAAATAGGGGCAGAGGACGGGGAGGCAGGACTTCAGAAGAGGAGTGGGTAGAGGGTCAAGTAAGCGTAAGGGCGGAGTGGATGAAGTGTGCTGTTGTAGCGGACCGGCGGTGAGTGTATGTGGAGTGGTAGAGGTTGCGCTCTGATGACGTGTCAATTGTGCGACATTGCGAGTAGTCGTCCGGGTCTTTCTATCAATGGAGTCTTTCTTCCCTGACGGCACGGCCATCTTCCAAGGGGACAATGGCAGGGGGGCTCACATTGTGAATGAGTGCTTCAGGGAGCAGGAGACAACCTTTCTACACATGGAAGTCCAGACCTCAGCCCCATTGAGAGTCCTTGGGATGTGCTGGAGAAGACTTTGCGCAGCGGTGCGACTCTCCAATCATAAATACAAGATCTTGGCAGAAAATTAACGCAACTCTGGACAGAAATAAATGTTGTGTCATTGCAGAAGCGTATCGAAATGATGCCACGGCGACTGCGTGCTAAAGCTAAAGGCGGTACAACTAAATATTAGAGTGCAACTTTTCTTTTGGACGGGCAATGTTTTTCTGAAGTAAAAATCATAGACGAACTATGATTAGAAATATTTGAAACCAAAAAAAGATGAATAACTTAATATTGACACATGTCATAGCTGACCCATATGACCGTCCAGGAAGTCCAGACTGGCTTTGATCAGGAGCAGAGTGTCTCGGAGCAGGCTGGTCTCAGTGCAGTCCATGTACTTGGAGCACTGGTCCAGATCCTGGATCACACTGGACACCCCACAAACCCTGCTCTTACAGTACAGCCACTCAGCACTGCCTGAAAAATGTAACACATTTATATATATTTATTTATTTACTGAACTGGTTTGTACAAATTAGGAATCAAATCAAGTTTTATTTATATAGCACATTTATAAACGATGTCTGGTGGAGCCAAAGTGCTGTACATATAATAAAAATAGCCTACAGTAGAGACACGTTACAGCAAATACAACAGCACAGATTGTTCAGAATATCAGTATGAGAAAAACGACACCCTCTGTCCTTAGACCCTCTATCCTTAGACCCTCTGTCCTTAGACCCTCACATCGTACAAGGAAACACTTCCAGAGAAACCCCACAGTTTAAAGGGAACATGGAGAAACCTCAGGGAGAGCAGCAGAGGAGGGATCCCTCTCCCAGGACGGACAGACGTGCAATAGACGCCGTGTGTAAATCCAAGAGATAATACATTTTACAGCATATAGACCGAATGTTAGGAAATGCATGTGTCTGTAATAAGAAGATGAATCCACGAGGATGTCAGCTACAATCCTGTGGAAGCCATCAGGGAAGCAGCATGACGAGACCCAGGGCAGGACCGCAGAGACCGGTTCAGCCACGACCCGAAGTCCACGACTTCATTTGATTTGATCATCAGGAATATGATCAAGGAAGAAAAAATACTGCTACTACTGCTACTACTTGAAATGTGCATTTGTAAGTATTGAGAGTGACTACAAATGTTTAAATAAATGTTTTTCTTTCAGTACTATTACAACAAACTTTTTTTTATAATGACTCATTTTATTGAACCTGATGCTGTTTCTTTAATCTTCTTTATTTTGGTATTTAAAAAAATGAATAATGATTATAGTAAAAAATAAAACCTGCTCATATAGTTAAGCAATGGCAAATTATAGCAATGAAAGAAAGGTGTTTAGACCGTATATTATTATATATAATATTATATACAGTATAGTGCTTAACATAATGATATGATTGATAAAAGTAATACACTAATATTATTAGTGTATTACTTTTATCAATCATATCATTATGTTTTCGTGTTTATCATTTGTTTTATCATTTCAAACTGGGTTTGTGTTGTTTACTCAGTAGCTGTATGGAACAATACAACCAACACAATATTTGTATTTATACTGAGTCTCTTCCCACATCTTACCAATGACTTCCTGTTGCAGCTCCTCCCACAGACCAGCATGCAGCAGGTGATAGGGCAGCTCCTGGAGCTTTCTGATGTTGGCCAATCCTGGAGCAAACCACAGCGGCTGGGGCGGGACCTGACACCATAAAGCCAATCAGAATACACAATCAACAGTCGAAAAAACTTCTGCATAGAAGGTCAAAGAAGGTCAGTGAAGTCAAAGACTGCTGCCGAAATAAAAATCCAAAACAACATTTCATTCAAATAAAAAGCAGAGATAAATATTTATTTCAGTACAATGACTTAATTTAGAAGCTAATCTATTTTGAGTCGTTTGTACCTTTCTATCAGAGAGGAGCAGCGACAGACCCTGGAGAGCCACAGGCTTCAGTTTCCCCGACCACCGACCGAGGAAGTACTCTGCCAGGATCCTGAGGCTCCGCCCACGGCGCTCTGATGTCAAATAACGAGTTGAAACTGCCTCACACAGACGCCTTCACATGCGCACACACATACACAAACACACACACACACACACACACACACACACACACACACACATTAAAAATGTTCCCTTGAGCCATGTGAACCTTTATCAGATTTATTTTTCTTCACCAGTGTTTGAAGGCGATGGCAGCGACCCCCCTCGTCCAGCGCTCTTCCAGCTGATCCTCGAGGTCGTGTCTGAGTCGAGCCCAGAGGAGAGGGGGCAGCCGGATTAACGTGGTGGATGGAGGTAGGGAGTACTTGTACACCTCACTGATGATATCATCATCGAGAGACATGACGTCACGTAGTTCAGCTTCCAGCACACCTTCCCTGAGGAGTTAGTTTTCATTGTTTTTAGTCTAGCAAGGTTCCATATATTGAAATGACTTAATATCATTACTGTTAGTGTTTTTTACTACTAAGGTACACATGATAAGGTTTAACATATCACAAATACGACTTCAACTGGAAGAATCATTGGGTATGCATTCCTTCTCATTTAAATTAAACACACCTTTTAACTAATTGCTATAGATAATTATTACAAATATAACAAAAAGGCCCCTTTTTGCTGAACAATGATGACATTTTCAGGTACATTTCATTAAAATTCATTCACACTGTATTATGGTTAATATATAAATGTGCCTCCAAACCTTCTCCGTGGATGTTATTACGGATACTGGATAGTATGAAAATGTAACATGTCGGTGTCTTTATTGTGTGCAGAACTCTATAAGTTCTCCACCAATGTAAACAAATAATTAGGTCCATTCAGCCATAAAATAGCTTCATTTTAATCCATATTTTCATAGAGAAGTACCCTTACCATTCCATCATAAGTGCCACACACTTCAAACAACCACCCATACACCAATCAATGTCACCAATTATGTGTAAAGTGTTATTGTTATCTGCAAACAAACACATCTGTTATTTAAAAAGCGCAAAGGTAATTTGCATTAACAGACAATATTAACAACAACAAAGAGCAACATGACACTCCTTACCTTGCCAGAGCAATGTACCCTAAAGCCCCGCCCACTAGCTCCTTCCCATGTTTCTCCTCAAGTTTCAGGAAGAGCTGTAACATCACTTCCTGTGTGTTGGTGCTCGGACGTGTTGCTGCGAGCGGGGTGAAGGACAGCCAGCGTTTGGCTGCAGACAGAATCAGTGTGAGGTGCAGAGGACAGCCGGTGGTCTCGAAGCTGCGCAGCACGGCCTCACGCTGCTCGGGAGTCAACGCTCGCTGAGATTCGTGCAGGTATGACTCCATCATTTGTCTACCTTCATCCCGAGACAAACCTTCCACTTCAAAGTAACTCCTCTGACTATTCAACTTTAGCTGCATGTTAGCAAACGCCTCACTGTTGGTATCCATGGAAACCACCAGGTGGACATTGGGTGGGAGGTTTGCGGGCATCCAGCGGAGTTTGTGAGCATGGTGTACGTCTGAGAGATGGTCCACAGCATCAAGTATAATGAGCAAAGTGTTCCCCTGCTGGGACACCTCAGTGAGGACGTTCCTGAAGAACTGGAGCAGCTCCTGGTGGTTGTTGGCTGTCAGAGGTGAGGGCGGAGCCAAACCCCCGGCCAAACAGATTTGGAGGCAGATGCTACGTAGGACGTTGTCAATGTTTGGTCTTTGAGGATGATGTGCTGAGAGCAGCCTGATCACCACCGCTGCCTCGGCATCAAGAACGCTGCGTGTCTCCTGCGCTACTTTGCACAGCAGAGCTGTCTTCCCCATCCCAGCAGCCCCATGGACCACCAGGGGGCCATGGGGCACATTGGTGGACTCCCACATGGCACAACAGAGTTTACCCAGAAGGCTTTCCCTGCCGTAGAGACTCCTGCATAGCTCATTACTCATGGAGACATGCCATCCAACCTGTTCAACCCAAGAGTCTGAGATGATCTCCTTTCCTTCATCAATGCTTCCCCAAATATTCCTCCTCCTCCCCTCTACCTTTAAATCAACCACCTCTCCTATCCTGGCCTTCATCTGCAACACAAACTGCTCGCAGATGATGTCCAGGTACCGAGCATGCTCTTTACGTTTGGGGTCAATGCTTCCTTTGCTGAGCTCTACGCAGTTCAAGTTAAGAATCTTCTGCCGCGTGGCGTAGAGGTGGGATCTGAGGCCGGTAAGGAGTCCCTGAGCTTCTGCGTCCAGCAGGCCGTCTGCAGACAGGTCCATGTATTTAGCGAGACGTTTAGGAACGTCCTTCATCCTCTGGCAGGGAATCTCTCGCACAAAGAGTAGAGCCAATGGTTCGCTGCTATCCTTCCACAAACCCTGCTCAAATTCTTGCTCTGTGACTGTGGAAAAGAAGAGAGAGACGCTCAGCTCTAACAAATTATATTCAGTCAATAAGTGAGAAAATGTGTGAGGCGTCTGACCTGATGTGAAGAAGTGTTGTTTCTGCTTGGCTGTGATGTCGCCGGCTGCCTCTGCGGCGGTGGCAGCAGAGCGGAGAAGCTTCAACAGTTTAGTCTCTGTGAAGCGCCAGGAGAGGAGGCTGTAGTCCCGCTGCGCTTCACTCCCAGGCTGGAGGTCACCAAAGTGGGGGAAGTGATCAGTGATTGGCTGAAGAACGTAGGTGGGTGGGACCGCATTGTTGTCTTTTAAGTACCACTGATTTAGCTGCTTGACATCTTCAGGATTTTTGGAGAGTTTGGACAAAAGAACTTCAAAATGCTTCTCTGGGACAAGACGAGGAAGAGCTCGGTAGCCATACCGGTTCCCCAGCAGTGCCTTTTGAGCCCAAACATAAAAATAGAGCAGAAGAATGAGCTGAAAGATCGTCCTGGATTAAAAGACTTATCACTTTTACCTGTACTCCTTCAGCTAATAAAAACATGCA
Source organism: Pseudochaenichthys georgianus (assembly GCF_902827115.2). Taxonomy (NCBI): domain Eukaryota; kingdom Metazoa; phylum Chordata; class Actinopteri; order Perciformes; family Channichthyidae; genus Pseudochaenichthys; species Pseudochaenichthys georgianus. The sequence goes on along the minus strand of NC_047506.1, from coordinate 45,172,658 downwards.
ATAAACCATTCAAAAAGAATCTCATTTAGTGGCTTCATGTTGATTTTGTTTAATTATTATTCCCAAGTGAAGTGAACGTGTGAGTTATTTTTATGGAGATTGTTTTCATCACTATATATTTCTTCCAGCTGTAAAATAAGACATCCATTTTTGGTTGTCCCATTTGTGAGTCATTTTTAGACAGGCAGATATTGAAGGAATTCATTTTTTATAAGAGCGAGCAGGCAGGCAGGTAGGAAGGCGTGGGGAATTTACAGTTGGAGTGACAAGCAGGCAGGCAGGATAATAAAGTATTCTGTTTCTTTTTCAAACTTTCCGGTAACAAGTATACTGTACCTATTATCAATACCCTAAGGCTAATACACAACTCTTAAGAGACAAAAATCCACAAAACGATATGTATCGTGACGTCTACAAAGCTGCGTAAAAAGGGCAAAAAACAAGAGACAACATACTCAAAACAACTTTGCTCCCATGGAGGAGAGATATATCCAACCAATACTTAAAACATCAATAAAGCACTAAATATAAAACTATCTTCATGTTTATCTGTATTTAAATTGTAGAGTTAGAGAAGAGTAGATATTGAAAAGTCAAAATATGCCACATTTTAAGTTCCCGATATTAATTTCACTATTAACAGATTGAGTCTGTAGCAATTGTCCAACACAAAACTAGCAATCCCAAAAAATCTTAGCTTGTGACGAAGACATTGTCGCTATTTGTATAACGCACATGGTAAAATTCACAGTCAGGACATCGCATTCAAAAACAGTGGAGAGTGCACGCACTGCAATTACTTGACAGCTGAATGATTGCTGGACATTTGGAAAATTATCACTCAAATCTTTATTTTGTTCAAGACAGTTTTCCTCATTATTTTCAGTGGCGGCTGGTGGAAAATATTTTAGGTGGGACTGTGGAAATGGTGACCAACCAATACTAGGGGGGTCCGGGGGGATGCTACCCCGGTAAAAAATATTGAGAAAAGACCCCTTCAATTATGACTTCTGGTGATGTTAGAGGGGGGGAAGGACAAATTGAGGCTTAAAAATATGAGAAGACTGATCAATACCTCCATAATCTTCAGTGTGGTTAGCTATGAATCTTCCAAAACTTCCAAACACCTTGTCCTGGACATAGTTTCTACACAAACTGCAGACCACCGGGGCTTTGGGAACACTCAAAATTACTTAAAATGATTTAATTCCCATTTAACCGGGCTTTTTCCCCCCATTTTTTTTCTCACTAAACTGTCTCAGGGCTTCTTAAAAATGTAATAAACTATTCATGTGTCCTACTCATTCAAGAAACTCAGCTAACTGATGATATGAACCATGTTTACCGAAACAAAACACAAGTCTCACAAGAAGCGTCTAAATGAGCCCTGAGTGGAAAAATGCTAACGCACTCTAGATATAAATCAATCGATATACTTATCGGATATGCACAAACAAGTTTAGCTAACAAGCTGAGATTCCACAGATTCTAGAAATATAAGTATCATCACTGAGCGATCAGAACTCGCGACAGGGGAAGCAAATACAGACATCACACGACATAGGTTAATCCAATGTGTCTGTCACTTTGAAAAAATTATTGATGATCCATCATTCAATTTTTATGTCAAAAACGGAGTGTTCATATTAGCTGCTAATGATAGCTTCCAGAGTGTATGACAGCTTCCTGTTTTGTCTCCTTGGATACGAGTCAAAACAACTCACAGACTGCACCGGGTGCTGACGTTGGCCCCCTGTGACCATCAGATTTGACGACGCTGATTGGCTGAAATTATGTTTCGGCGGCATAGTTTAAAGATAGCAACAGTTGGCTTCTGCTGCACTCGCTGCACTCCCAGACGAGAGAGGGTAATGATACACAGGCAAGGCCAGGCAGGAAACATGTGACTTATCGGTAACTTTAGACATCGTAACACAATTTTAAACGAGATTTTGTTGTAGATTATACATTTTACTGATACCAATTATATAATATTTACCTTATTTATTAAAAATAAAAAAATGTTTTTTTTAAATAAATGTATTTTTAATGTGGGAAGAGGGGGGCGGCCCCCCTAGCGCCCCAATGGGCCGGCCGCTTTATTTTATTTTCCTATGTGCCAAAATAACCTGCTGTCCCTCTCGATCACAGTTCATGAGTTAGACAGAAAACTGCTGCCTTAAAGGAATGGTATGCTCATGACACTCATTTTTAAATAATTATCATCCGATAAAACAGACCAGTCTCTGCCAGTCTCTCTCTTTTTTTTTTTTTAATCCGATGACATTATCAGTGATTTTAAACTGATTATATACCGAAATAACATCAACACTGTGGGCGCCGCCATTTTCCGGACGTGACGTAAACCATGCGTTTGGTTTTCGAAGACACGTTGATCTCCATGTTATTTACTGTAGTTTCTCTCTTGAAATATGCCTCACTGTATCGCGAAATATTGCCACAATTCTGATAGGAACAATCCACGGAATGCTCGGTTCCATCTGTTGCCAAAAGGTAAGCGTAAGAAGTACATTCGGAGGCAGTGGCTAGCGAAATGTGGCCGGCCCGAACCGAAAGATTCACAGGCTCATGTATGCAGCGAACATTTCAAATTTCCGGACGACTACTCTGAGAGTATGATAAAACATAACATGGGATTTATGGAACAACCATTACTTAATGGAGATGCAGTACCATCGGTCTTTCTGGTGTCATCACCGACCAGGACACCAGTTCGGCCAGTTGAGAAATCGCCCTCTGCAAGTGTGAAGCGACGGAGGAGCAGAAGTAGTGCTCGGAGTAAGAATAATGTATGTTATAGCGCATTTCCATTGCAGCGGCTAGCCCCGTTTTAACGTCCTTTAGCGTCCAGGCCAGGACAGTTTTTGGTGGCCTTTCCATATAGCGTAGTACCGGCTAGTGTGTATTTTACCCCAGTTTTTTCCGGCCCCATAAAATCGTGATTCTATGGCCAGGGACAACGAAGCTGAGTATGCTAAACTAGAGAGGGAATCGCTAGCAAGGGTGGTACTACATGCATACATATAGTATCTTATATCATCTTCCCATTATACACACATGCATTTCCAAACATTTGGACTACCTATGTTGCAAATGTATTATCTTTTCAATTTACACACGGCATCTATTGCACGTCTGTCCGTCCTGGGAGAGGGATCCCTCCTCTGTTGCTCTCCCTGAGGTTTCTCCCATGTTCCCTTTAAACTGTGGGTTTTCTTCGGAAGTTTTTCCTTGTACGATGTGAGGGTCTTAGGACAGAGGGTGTCGTATTGTCATACTGATATGTATGGCTGAATTCCCCCATCCAATCTCTTCACATTGGTCAAAACTTGTTCCTCTGCTGACGAGTCCGAACTGAAATACTCCACCATGTTTCCGTGTGTTGACAAAGTGAACGCATGGATGACGTCACGACCATCACGTGACTACTGAAAATGGCAAACATGGCGGCGGCCAGACGGAATATACAGGTCTTGATAAAAAAGAGCTATAAAATCATTATTTACCGGGGAATATCGCTGATTTCTTCAGGGTATGGTTTAAACATAACGTTTCACTAAATACTGAAGTTTTGATTAATTATCTAATGAGTGGACCATTCCTTTAAATAGAGGCTCAATCCTTTAAAACAGGTGTTGCCAACTGGACCATACCATGTTCAGCATGGGCATGGGTGACCATCATTTCTTAGAATTGTTTAGGGCTTTAATTGTTTAAAATAGTAGCATATGACTTATTTAATGTATTGTGTTTATTTATTTTAAGATACTTTTGAATACATTTGTAGTTATTTAGAGTTCCATTAATGAATTGGATAAATAGTTCGTTGGCCAATGGGGAGGGGCTTATCATAAGCCTCTGGCCAGTGGCCACTGATGTTTGGGGGAGTCTGACGTTGGCTGTAGAGCAGAGAGGTATCTGTGAAAAATGTTATGAACGCTGTATATATGTTTATTTTTACCTTTCTATTTTTGGACTGGACGTCCGTGTAATTTCACTTTTTCACCCTTTTTTTGTAAATAAAAGCACATAAAAGGTCTCAACTTCCACTCCTATGCCGACGACACCCAACTCTACATCAGTACCAATCCATCATCCCAGCTACCCCCACTGTCACTTGTCAACTGCCTCCGTGACATCCAAGCCTGGATGTCAAAAAATATACTTAAACTCAACAATAACAAAACAGAGCTCATGGTTGTGGCCCCAAAAACACTGCTCCGGAAGGTTGGAGATCTGCTCCTCACCATCGATGGCGGCTCCATCCACCCTTCCCCCGAAGTTCACAGCCTGGGCGTCACTCTGGAATCTAGCCTCACCTTCAACTCCCACATCAGGTCTACTGTCAAAACCGCTTTCTTTCACCTACGAAACATCTCCAGACTCCAGCTCTCTCTCCCCGACCCAGTTGCAGAAACATTAATTCATACCTTCATCTCCTCTCGTCTGGACTACTGCAATGGAGTTCTGTTCGGGGTCACCAGCAAAGCCCTGGACAGGCTCCAGTACGTCCAGAACTCTGCAGCCAGGCTCCTCACCCACACTAAGCCCTGGCAACACATCACCCCTACCCTCATCCACCTTCACTGGCTCCCGGTCAAGTCACGCATCCAGTACAAACTCCTGCTTCTAACTTACATTACATTACATTGCATTTAGCTGACGCTTTTATCTAAAGCGACATACAATAAGTGCGTTCGACCAACAAAATACAAACTTGAAGAAAACAGAATCATATAAGTACATCAGGCTTCATAGAGCAAAAACATTTCAAGTGCTACTCAACTGGCTTTAGATAAGCAAGCCCTTAATTAGTATATAAGTGCTTTGTTAATAGTTCTATCGCTCGAAGTGGAGTCGAAAGAGATGACTTTTCAGTCTGCGCCGGAAGGTGTGTAAGCTATCTGCTGTCCTGATGTCAATGGGGAGCTCATTCCACCATTTTGGAGCCAGGATAGCAAACCCACGTGTTTTTGCTGATGGGAACTTGGGTCCCCTTCGCAGCGATGGTAGAGCGAGCCGTTTGGTTGATGCAGAGCGGAGTGCACGTGCTGGGGTGTACGGTTTAACCATGTCCTGGATATAGGAAGGGCCAGATCCATTCGCAGCATGGTACGCAAGTACCATTGTCTTGAAGTGGATTCTAGCAGTTATCGGAAGCCAGTGGAGGGAGCGGAGGAGCGACGTGGTGTGGGAGAATTTAGGAAGGTTGAAGACCAGGCGAGCAGCTGCACACGGATGGGACATGCAGGTAGACCAGCCAGGAGGGAGTTGCAGTAGTCTAGGCGTAAGAGGAACGAGAGCCTGGACCAGAACCTGCGTCGCTTTCTGGGTCAGCTGGGGACGCATCCTCCTGATGTGGTAAAGCGTTTATCTGCAGCAGCGGGTTGTAGCAGCGATGTTTGCAATGAAGGACAGGTTGTTATCTAGGGTCACACCCAGATTCCTTGCATTCTGAGTCGGGGAAACAACAGAGGTGCCAATGTTGATTGTTAGGTCAAGAGTGGGACAATCTTTTCCCGGAAGGAAAAGCAGTTCAGTCTTGTCAAGGTTGAGCTTGAGGTGATGATCAGACATCCACTGAGAGATGTCAGCTAGACAAGCAGAGATGCGTGCGACGACCTGGGTCTCTGAGCGGGGGAAGGACAGAATTAATTGGGTGTCGTCAGCGTAGCAGTGGTATGAAGAACCATGCAGGCTAATGACTGATCCGAGCGAGTTTGTGTACAAGGAGAAGAGGAGGGGACCAAGAACAGAGCCCTGAGGGACCCCTGTAGTTAATTGACAAGGGTCGGACTCGGACCCTCTCCAAGTTACCCTGTAGGTGCGGTCTTTGAGGTATGAGGTGAGGAGGGAAAGTGCAGAGCCTGAAACTCCAAGTTCTTGGAGAGTGCGAAGGAGGATCTGATGGTTCACCGTGTCGAATGCAGCAGACAGGTCTAAAAGGATGATGACAGAGGAGAGGGATGCTGCTTTAGCAGTGTGCAGTTCCTCAGTGACAGCAAGGAGGGCAGTTTCTGTGGAGTGACCTGCCTTGAAACCAGACTGGTGCGGATCCAGAAGGTTGTTCTGATGGAGATAGCAGGAGAGTTGTCTAAAGACAGCGCGTTCAAGTTTTAGACAGGAACGGGAGGAGAGAGACAGGCCTGTAGTTTATAACATCATACGGGTTGAGAGTGGGTTTCTTTAGGAGAGGGTTTACTCTTGCCTCCTTGAGACTGTTTGGAAAGTGACCAGAAGTTAGAGAAGTGTTGATGAAATGGGTGAGAAACGGTAGAATATCAGGAGCGATAGTCTGAAGGAGGTTTGAAGGGATAGGGTCCAGAGGACAGGTGGTAGGGCGGGCAGAGGTAATGAGGGTAAGAACCTCACTTGGAGAGAGAGGGGAAAAGGCGGTCAGTGTGTGGGTGAAAGGAGGGTCTGGTGACCCATCGGTGAGTAAAGGTGAGTCAGAAAAAGAAGAGCGAATATCATCAACCTTTTTTTCAAAGTGGTTAACAAAGTCGCTTGACAGAAGGGAGGAGGGGGAGGGGCTTTGGGGGGGTCCAGGAGGGGGAAGGGGCTTTGGGGGGGTCCAGGAGGGAGGAGAATATGGAAAATAGTTTTTTGGGATTGGAATAGGAAGATTGGATCTTATCTTGAAAGAAAGTGCTTTTTGCCTGAGAGATCGAAGCAGAGAAAGAGGAGAGGAGAGCCTGATAGGTTAGGAGGTCATCACGGTGTTTGGATTTCCACCATTTCCGCTCTGCTGCCCGAAGGACGGTTCTATTAGCATGCAGTGCGTCATTTAGCCAGGGAGCAGGAGGGGACTGACGAGCCTGCCGAGATGTGAGAGGACAGAGAGAGTCCAGAGAGGATGAGAGAGTAGAGAGGAGAGTTTCTGCAGCAGAGTTTGGAGGCAGCAATTGGAACGAGTCAGAGGAAGGGAGGGCTGAGAGCACCGATGAGGCAAAGGTAGAGGGGGAGAGGGAACGAAGGTTACGGCGGACAGGTGCAGGATGAGAAGAGATTAGTTCGTTATGTTTGGAAAGGGGTAGAGAGAATGAAATGAAGAAGTGATCGGATGTGTGGAGCGGGTTTACAGAGAGGTTAGAAGTAGCGCAGTTCCTTGAGAATATGAGATCAAGGACATTGCCAGCTTTATGAGTTGGTGGGGACGGAGACAGTGAGAAAGCAAAGGCGGTTAACAGAGATGTTGGTTCGTCTATCTTCCCCGTCTGGAGGTTGAAGTCTCCGAGAAGTACAGCGGGAGGGCCAGTTTCAGGGATGTGTGAGAGGAGATGATCTAATTCCTCCAAGAAGTCCCCCAAGGCGCCTGGTGGACGGTAGAGAACAACAATGGTTCATTGTATAGGATGGGTTACTGTGACGGCATGGAATTCAAAGGTAGAAGGAGTGAAGTTAGGTAGCTTGAAGAGGGAAAAGCTCCATTTGGGAGAGAGCAGGAGACCAGTGCCCCCTCCTCTGCCAGTGGGTCTGGGTGTATGGGAGAAGGAGTATGCTGTGGAGAGAGCTGCTGGGGTGGATGTGTTGGATGGAGTAATCCACGTCTCAGTGAGAGCAAGGAAATCCAGAGACCGCAGGGAAGCGTAGCCAGAGATGAAGTCAGCCTTAGGAACAGCTGACTGGCAGTTCCACAGGCCGCCTGAAACTAGATGTTGGATGTCAGTGGAGCATGTGGGATAGACGAGAGCAGGCCGGTTATATCGATTACGAGATACACGGGGCCAGTGATAATTGCGAGAAGACACATAAACAGGAATGGAGAAAATACACATGATTATAGCCTGAGGGGCTAAACAACCAAATAAAATAACACCAGCTCAATCAAAGTAGGATTTGCCTCCTATTTGACTCCCTCGTGACTCCCGCAGGAGGCTAATGTCTTTGCCAGTCTTACTCCCGCAGGACTCTAATGTCTTAGCCTGTCTGATGCTGAAGCTGACGCTCCAGGAAAGTGCTACCTAAAATGGACACCTGATTGCTGAGTTCTCACAGCTGTGGGGCCACGTCCCTTTAATTAGTTAACTCTCTGCAGCTGGTAGCCCTCAAAAGGAAATCTCGACTGGCTTCCTCCTGACTCGTTATTGTCTTTTAAGTCAATTACATTAAACTCTAAGTTATAAAGTTATGAGTTTAACCTAGGGCTGTGCGATTATGGCAAAAATCATAATCACGATTATTTGGGTCAGTAATTGATATCACGATTATTTTGACGATTATTCATTGACCATTTATTGAACTTTAAAACAAATAATATTTTACCAATAAACAAGATCAACAAATATGTTGGAGCGCAATTCCAAAACCATACTAAACATATATTATTAATATGATAAATAAAAATAAATTAGACCAAAATAAATTAAATCAAATATGATGCAGTGCACTGTCACAACCTACTGAAAACTCCTTTAAATATAGCCAACACGTTGGTAAAACATATTCATTATTCCACTCAGTTAAACGTTGAAGGCTGGCCAACCGTCATGGTCCAGAAGTAACAGGAAATAAATGTTGAACTACAATTTAAGACCAAATAAAAATGTTTAGGCCACCATGGCAAATGCTGGTAGGGCTGCTCATGCCATCTCTTAAAGATGTGTTGCAAGAAACACCAGCCTGTTGACATGGGCTGCAGTCGGATAGTTTAAAAATCAGCTCCTAAGTTCTAACCCTATCGTCTATTCCTTGACCTCTGAGTGAAACGTCACGGGGTTAAGGGATAGTGGATAGGAGAATTCAAAAGGACTTTAGAGAATCCGAATGCACTTTCACTATCCGACGTGTTTATGATGCGCCAACGGACGTCATTGTGTGCATCTGCTGCTGTGGGGAAAATATGGAAACCACAGTTTTCTATACAGCGGACTACAACATGGATGTTTAATAAGAACGAGGGACTCATCTAGAGACTCTGCACCGTGCTCTGATGCTGCTGCTTTGCTTTATGAACGTGGACAACAGAGAAACATATTCTTCATGATCAAAGTTGGAATTGAAATAAAAAAGGAAAGTGAAACTCATGCTCGTCACCCTCTCCCTCCGGTCTACATTAATACTAATGATCCCAATACGTATGATTGTATGAACTAAAGATCTTAAAATCAATACAGATGTATTTATTATAAACGTTAGTCCTTAACATCTATCACTGTGTATATCACCATTCAAACATCTTTTAGAAGTTGAACAAACTCCACACAGCTCAGTAAAGACTGAAATGTTGACTTTATTTGATAATTTCAGTAAAAACTAACGTTCATATTTCTCTTTTTGATTATAATACTGATGAACGTTCAAAACAAAGCACTTTGGCAACTTACCACCTATGTTTTAAAATGCTTAATAAGCACCGCAACTTTCATGATATCATTTCTCGGTCATAATCGGTTGTTTCCGTGAACGGCCGACTGTTGAGTGACGGCAAATGCTGCGGCTGCAAGGCATTGTGGGGCAGCATTTTCGCTTCTCCTGTCGGTTAGGGAGGTCCAGTGGTCCCTAAGCTAAAGGAGGTTATCAAGGAAGTTTGAAACCTCCTTTCCTATCATTCTCATCATTTTAGAGAATTCGAACGGCACTTATCATGGCTGCCACTGAGGGACTTCCGGGTCATTTCACTCCGTTAGGAAGGTTCCTAAGCTAAATGGACTATTCGACTTCAGCCATGGTCTGGTTTCAGAGATGAGCGCAGGCAGGTGACAAGCCACCTGTACTGAAGACCCTCAGCCACGCCCCGACACATGGGGTGACGCCGGCCAATCACAAAGCTTTGATGCGTTTAAGTGCATTATTCTGGCACAGGAAGATTATGTTACAGGACATTAACGATAAAACAGAATATTGTTGTTCTATTTTTAGACACATCTCACGATCGACTGGTTGGGCACCCCTGGGCTAGACCATAGGTCTGTTGTGGTAGCAAAGTAGTCAGCTGAAGCCACATCTCTCTCAACTTCCCCACGGCATGTGTCATATAGTGCAGGCAGCGCAGACCTGCTGAAATAATACCGAGGCGGCATCGCGTAACGCTTGTCCAACGTATTGACAAGTTGCTTGAAGCCCTGGTTGCTAACAGTGCTAACTGGGCGCATATCTTTAGCGATGTGAAATGTAATGGCAAAGTACTTGCAAATAGTGGACATAGTTTTACCCTTCTTTTTAACGAGTTGCTGCTCTTGTTCTGACATCTTCGCTCGCGCTGAACACTCACAACACATGTCACTTCCACGTGGCCGAGTGGGCTTTTAGGGAGGGGCGAAAGCGCACCCAGCAAAATAATCGTATTTTGTCAATTATGCTGTTTTCATAATCGTCACAAGCCATAATCGTAATCGCGATTAAAATACGATTAATTGCACAGCCCTAGTTTAACCCTTAATACAGTTACACCTACTCAATAAAGCTCTTAGTATTCTACAAATGTTTAAATCAAAGTTAACCCTACCAGTCAGTTAGTTCAGTTTTAAGGTTTACAGTCAAATTACCTGTCCCAAGTTTCTGCCTGACAGATACTGTGGCGAATTACTTTATGTAGAGAGTAACGAAGTAGTGTAATATATTACTTTTTTTTAAAGTAATATGTAATATGTAATATATTACTTTTTTTTAGTAACGACCCCATCTCTGCCTACCAGTCAGTTAGTTCAGTTTTACTTACAAATCTCTCCACTCCCTAGCCCCTCCATACATCTCTGACCTCCTTCAGCCCTACACCCCCTCTCGTCACCTGCGGTCCTCTGACAAAGGGCTGCTCTCCATCCAGCGCTCCAAGCTGATTATTTTTTGCAACAGAGCCTTCAGTGTCGCAGCCCCCACCCTCTGGAATTCTCTCCCCTCTGCAAACACCTCAAACACCATCTGTTCACTCAGGCCTTTGGCCTGAACTAATATACAGTACTCAGCAACCTGTTCCTGTTTTGTTTTCTACAGCCTATGTATCTGTATGATTATTATTACTTTTGGTTGTGTTACTTCCCATTGTAAAGCGTCGTTGGGTTTCGTGAAAGGCGCTACATAAATTGAAATTATTATTAGGGCCCGAGCACGAGAGTGCTAGGACCCTACGGCGTCCTAGCACGAAGTGCAAGGATACCTATTGTTATTCGTGGTATTATTAGGGCCGAGCACGAGAGTGCTAGGACCCAACGGCGTCCTAGCACGAAGTGCAAGGATGCCTATTGTTATTCGTGGTATTATTATTTATTTTTTTCTGCTGGCGTTTCCTGTTTTTGAGGCCTTTAGGATGCTGAAAAAGTCGTATAATTTTGCACGGACGCCAGAACTGGTGAAAACTACCTTATTCTGGAGTCAATGGGTTCAAATTGTCCAACATGCTCGCTAGCGCCACCTATTTCAATTCCATTTCAGAACAATTCACAAAGTCGCACCGTAACTCCGAATGACCTGAAATTTTGCAAACATATCCGGGTGGACCTGCTCTACAAATAATCCAATTGGAACCCTAAACTCCGCCTACTTTACTTTTTTTTAAATTAGCATAATTTAAAAAACAATATTAATACAATATCAATACAATATCACTTAAATTTCAAATTGTGGTTTTTCAACACCAAACTCAGTATACAGTATCGCCGGAGGGTCAGACACATTACCCTAGGAGATGAGCATGTTCAAACGATAAATATTTCCGCCATGAATTAAAACGTACTCGCAAAAAGGCCGGGCTTAGAAAGACATGCTCATAATTCATCAACAATGTATCCAATTGTATTGGTGGAAACGTTCAGTCTGTCTTGGGGAATAGGCACACCAAAGCATTTTCATTTTGGACTATAAGGGGCGCCAAAAACACCACCAATTTATAACTCAAGAGCGGATGGACCAATCTTTTTTTTTTTTTTTACACATACTCTCGGGTCAACTACGAACTTAGATTCAAAGTGTCGCAACAAATGCAGAATGTGGGCGTGGCCTATACATTATTTTTAAATTGCGATAGCATAAAATGAGCTTCGGACGCAGGACCTTTTCGAAAATGTAAAAAAAAACGTACATTTTCAAAAAAACTGCTCACTAGCGCCCCCTATTGTGTGGTAGTCACATATAGTTTCTCAAAACGTCACGAATCTTGGCACAGACATTTCTCATGGAATTGCGGATATATTTGTAAATACCTTCCATTAGCCCCGCTCCCCAAAAAGTCGGCCATTTTGAAATATGTGAATTCCAATCCAGGACAAGTTCAGCCCATTTCCAATGTGATGCTAAATTGCGAAGGAATAGTAAATGCTCAAACGAGGACTTCGTAAGCGAACGGAGAACTTTCCATTTTTTACGATTTACATGTCACAAATTACTCCAAATGACTCGGATATAGTGATTCCGATATTCACGAAACGCTGTATACATATTGCTATTATGATTGCACACATATTTCAAATTTCCTTCCATTAGCGCCGCCCCCCAGAAAGTCGGCCATTTTGAAATATGTGCGTTTTTCAGCCATTTAACGCACGTTCTTGCGAACTCCTCCTAGGGGAATGATCGGAAAAATTCCAATCCAGGACAAGTTCAGCCCCTATCCCTTATGATACTTAATTGAGGAGCACATTTTTGAAAAATCACTCGTGGAAGTCGTAAGCTAACAGCGAATACACCATTTTTGACGATTTACATGGTGCAAATTGCTCCAAACTACTACATTTCCATTTTTGGAAACCTTTACAAAGTGGCACCGTAACACAGAATGACCTGACATTTTGCCCATTTATTCGGGTGGACCTACTCTACATATTATGTCCTCGTACCCGAAAGCTCCACCTACTTCATTTTTTGTAATTACCATAATGTTAAAAACAGTGAAATATTCACTTAAATTTCAAATTTTGGTTTTTCAACACCAAACTCAGTATACAGTATCGCCGGAGGGTCAGACACATTATCGTAGGGAATGAGCATGTTCAGTCGATAAATGTGGCCGTCATTACTCTAAACGTGTTCGCAAAAAGGCGGGGCTTAGATAGAAATGCTCATAATTCATCAACAATGTACCAAAAAAACACACATTTTGGTGGTAAGGTTCAGTCTGTATTGAAAAATAAGCACAAAAAGTAATTTCCATTTTGGACAATAGGGGGCGCCAAAACATGACAAATGTATAACTCATGAACTGATGGACGTAATCTTTTTTTTTTTTTTAGACATACTCTGGGGATGAGTATGGACTTATATTTAAAGTGTCACAACGAATGACAAATGTGGGCGTGGCCTGTACTTTTTTTTATGACGATGTGCTAAAATGTGTTTCGGTACGCAAAACTTGGGACACGCATCTCAGCCCACAACCTTTTCAAGAATGTAAAAAAAAAACGTAATTTTTCAAAAAAACTGCTCACTAGCACCCCCTATTGTGTGGTAGTCACATATAAGTCTCAGAACTTCACGAATTTTGGCACAGACATTCCTCATGGAATTGCGGACATATTTGTACATACATTTTATTAGCCCCGCCCCCCAAAAAGTCGGCCATTTTGAAGAATGTGCGTTTTTCAGCCATTTTACGCACGTTCTTGCGAACTTCTCCTAGGGGAATGATCGGAAAAATTCCAATGCAGGACAGGTTTAGCCCCTATCCAATATGATACTTAATTGAGGAGCACATTTTTGAAAAATTACTCGTGGAGGTCGTAAGCTAACAGCGAATACACCATTTTTGACGATTTACATGTCGCAAATTACTCCAAACTACTCGGATATGGTTATTCCGATATTCATGAAACGCTGTATACATATTGCTATTATGATTGCACACATATTTCAAATTGCCTTCCATTAGCCCCGCCCCCCAGAAAGTCGGCCATTTTGAAAAATAGGCGTTTTTTATGCATTTTAAGCACATTCTTGCAAACTCCTCCTAGGGGAATAATCGGAAAAATTCCAATCCAGGACAGGTTCAGCCCCCCCTCCAATATGATGCTAAATTGTGAAGAAAATAGTTGCTAGCTCAAACGGGGAGCTCGTATGGTAACGGAGAATGTACCATTTTTGACGATTTACATGTCACAAATTCATCCAAACTACTACATTTCCATTTTTGGAAACCTTTACAAAGTAGCACCGTAACTCAGAATGACCTGAAATGTTGCCCACTTATTCGGGTGGACCTACTCTACATATTATGTCCCTGAACCCCAAAGCTCCACCTACTTCATTTTTTTTAAATTACCATAATGTTAAAAACAGTGAAATATTCACTTAAATTTCAAATTTTGGTTTTTCAACACCAAACTCAGTATACAGTATCGCCGGAGGGTCAGACACATTATCGTAGGAAATGAGCATGTTCAGTCGATAAATGTGGCCGTCATTACTCTAAACGTGTTCTCAAAAAGGCGGGGCTTAGATAGAAATGCTCATAATTCATCAACAATGTACCAAAAAAACACACATGTTGGTGGTAAGGTTCAGTCTGTATTGGGGAATAAGCACAACAAGTAATTTCCATTTTGGACTATAGGGGGCGCCAAAAACATGACAAATGTATAACTCATGAACTGATGGACAAAATCTTTTTTTTTTTTTAGACATACTCTGGGGATGAGTATGGACTTATATTTAAAGTGTCACAACGAATGACAAATGTTGGCGTGGCCTGTACTTTTATTTTTATGACGATGTGCTAAAATGTTTTTCGGTACGCAAAACTTGGGACACGCATCACAGCCCACGACCTTTTCAAGAATGTAAAAAAAGAACGTAATTTTTCAAAAAACCTGCTCACTAGCGCCCCTATTGTGTGGTAGTCACATATAAGTCTCAGAACTTCACGAATTTTGGCACAGACATTCCTCATGGAATTGCGAACATATTTGTACATACATTTCATTAGCCCCGCCCCACAAAAAGTCGGCCATTTTGAAGAATGTGCGTTTTTAAGCCATTTTACGCACGTTCTTGCGAACTCCTCCTAGGGGAATGATTGGAAAAATTCCAATGCAGGACAGGTTCAGCCCATTTCCAATGTGATGCTAAATTGAAAAGGAATAGTCGATCGCTCAAACGAGGACTTCGTAAGCAAACGGAGAACTTTCCATTTTTCACTATTTACATGGCGCAAATTGCTCCAAATTGCTCGCATATAGTTATTCCGATATTCACGAAACGCTGTATACAAATGTCTCTTATGATTGCGGACATATTTCAAATTTGCTTTTATTAGCCCCGCCCCCCAGGAAGTTGGCCATATTCAACAATGTGCATTTCTCATGCATTTTAAGCACATTTTTGCAAACTCCTCCAAGGGAAATGTTCCAAAAAACTCAAATCCAGCACAAATGTTGCCCATATCCAATGTGATGCTAAATTGTGAAGCAAATAGCTGCTACCTGAAACGAGGACCTCGTAAGCTAACGGAGAATATACCTTTTTGGACCATTTATATGTCAGATAAGCTACTGAATCCTGCCTGTCTGCCTGCCACATCAATGCTCACAAACACACAAACAGACAGACACACAAACACACCTACACGTTGTACAACAAACACAAACAGCTCCTAAAGCATATAATAAATATTAGGCTACAGCCCTTGTATTTATTATGTGAAGCACCATATGGTTTCATGAAAAATATCTACTGTTTATTTCTACATATCTCCTAAGGCCTACAAATAAACACACACCCCCCCCCCCCCCCTCCCACACGCACACAAACACTTTATCTGTCTATAAGGCTTACAGTTACATTGTTCAATCATGCTTTAGCAACCATGTCTTTATTATGATCTCTTGTTTTCTCTGTGATTACCAGAATTCTGGAGAAATGGATCTGCTAGGGAACGACCCCTACTTTGAAAAGTGCACGGTAAATCAGGACAGAGCTGCCACCTGAGTTGCTGGATAAAGCAAGCCTGAACAGCGCTCAGTTGCAGCAGATTCCTGTGTAGCTTCAGATCTGAGTTGTCTTATTAGTAAGCCTAATTTATACTTTTGTAGCAACACTATTTTTATATAATGGCAAACAAAGGGTTCAGAGTATTTTCTTTTTTTCCTGTGTCATATGTGGCAGCACTGTTCAATGCTTCTTGAAAACATTACCCACTGTAGTGACGTGTGAATAAACTCCAACTCTGTATCAACAACACTGTTGTGTAACTTCAGTTAAATACTTGTATGTGTGTAGATTAGAAAGAGGTAAGATAAAGGATCTGCAATATTGTATTAAGTATACATCGTACAAAGGTCAGTTTTATACAAGTAGAAGTGTGTATTTACCTGGTAGTAGGCTGTCAGTAATGGCTACGCCTCTCTATTTGGACTGGTAGATCTCGGCAGACTGGCAACTTTAACAGTAGCTCTTGGTTCAAAAAAGGTTGGGCACCCCTGGTCTATGGTGTAGACGTGTATAGCTCATCAATGCTGTCACTTCAGGCTTACATACTTTTACTTATAATTAAAAAATTACATCTGTGTGCCATATAGTACTTGTCATTGTCATTATACTGTATATACTTATTGCATTGCATTGTCTTTATTTGAAATACTGTCTACACTTAATCTACAACTTCTCTCATATTATTGAATCTACATTATGGTTGTTATATATTTATCTGTTATCTTGCACTTCTTTGCGTCTTAGCTTTACATTTTAATTTTTGCTGTGACGGACAAGCGGAGCAAAACACACACTAACAGTTAGACCAAACACACTTAGCTATTCCATCTACCTCTGGAACTAGCTAAACTAGTTATAAATATGTTTATTCTTCACTGTCGGCATATCGCTACCTGGTTGATGCAGGAAAAATGGTACCAACACAACTGGCGCACATGCCTAAGATTTCCTGGTCAGAAACAAAGGAACGCAAAGTCAGGTAAACAATTTAGAGACATGACAAACGGCTCATTTTGGAGGACTGGGGGGGGGGGCCAGCAACCCTCCCCGACAGGCGCACGGACGCGAGGGCCCGCTCATCACTGCGCGCACAAGTGCGACCGCAGTTTTAATTATTATTATTATCTTTGATATTATCAAAACAAGACGGTAAAAATCTCAATGATAATTTGAGTAGGATGAGACACTCACGATGAAAGCTGGACCTGCTGAGATCCTCTTGGAGGTCTGGATCTCCTGCAGGGAGATCTCGCAGGCCTCGTGGTCTCCGGACGGAACGCTTCGAATTCCCCAACGCAGATCCACTACCTGAACAGGAAGTGACCTCGGTGAAAAAGGAGAAGGTATTTACTGAAACTACATACATTATATATATCATATTATCAGTTACTGGATTTCTGAAAACGGACCTCAAACACCAGTCCAAGACTGCGACAGAAAGCAAGGACTTCTGGGTAAGCTTTCTCCAGCAGGGCTTTCCTCTCGATGCTCATATCTGACCGGAGACATTTATTGTTAAGTCCGGTGATTTTGAAAGAATATCCGATCCGATATGAGTCATTGAAAAATAATTCATCCATCCATCCATCCATCCATCCATCCATCCATCCATCCATGGTTTTCTAAGGAACAAACAAAGAGTCTGTAGCCTGTGACATCTCTGAGGCAACATGAATAATACATCAAGAATTTTTTACATGTTTTGCCTTTAACAAAGGATTTCTATATTGCACTAAAAGTTGATTGTAATGTAGGGAGCATAAACATGAGTTAATGAACTCTGACCTGTGAATGTGGAGCTGATGAACACTCGGACCATGTTGGAGCTGCTTCTGTTCCTCTGAGCTCCGTCTGAGCGTCCTCTCAGGACGTCCTGCAGGCTGACGAGTCCTGCTGCTCCTGAACTTTCTGCCATCGTCTGTCTTCTTCTTCACACTGCTCTGGGTGCCTTACCTCCCTTATAGCTGAATTGTAGTCTGTTTGTTTCCCTCAGAGTTCCTCCATGACAACCACTTCTCCCTCCTGACAGCTGCTTGGAGTCTACAGTTCCTATTGGCTGCTATACAGTGGAGGAAATAAGATCCCTTGACGATTTTGTAAGTTTACCCACTTACAAAGAAATGAACATTCTATCATGTTAATGGACAGAATATCACAAAGAAAATCCAGAGATTTACATTATATAAAAGATTAAAAAAATAAGTGGGAAATAAGTATTTGATCCCCTTGCAACCAACACGAATCATGGCTCTCACTGACCGGTTACATAAGTCCTCTCCCTTTAAGAAAGTACTCCTAACATCAACTAGTTACCTGTATAAAAGACACCTGTCCACAGAATCAACCAATCAGATTCCAACCTCTCCACCATGGGCAAGACTAAAGAGCTGTCTAAGGACCCCAGGGACCAGACTGTAGACCTGCACCAGGCTGGGATCTGCAACAAGACCATCAGAGAGCAGCTTGGTGAGCAGGAGACCACTGTTGGTGCCATTATTCAGAAATGGAAGAAAGACAAAATGAGCATCAGTTGCCCTCAGGCTGGAGCTCCACACAAGATCTGGCCCTGTGGGGTTTGATGATCATGAGAAAGGTGAGGGGTCAGAACTACACGGGAGGAACTTGTTAATGATCTCAAGGCAGCTGGGACCACAGACCCAAGAGAACTATTGGGAACACACTACACCATAATGGATCAAATCCTGCAGCACCTGAAGGCCCCCTGCTCAAGAAGAACACGAAAGGCCGTCTGAAGTTTGACAATGAACCTCTGAAGGATTCAGAGAAGGTGATGTGGTCAGATGAGACCAACATCGAGATCTTTGGCATCAACTGGACACGCCGTGTTGGAGGAAGAGAGATGCTGACTATAAACCCAGAACAGCATGGAGGTGGAAACGTTATGCTTTGGGGGTGTTTCTCTTCTTCCCTGCATCAAGGAGAGGGGCCATGTACCCTAAAATATTGGCAGGTAGCCTCCTTCCCTCAGCCAGGACACTGAAAATGGGTCATGGATGGGTCTTTAATCCGTGTACGGTCCATTTGTTCTTTATTTATTAAAAAATTAAACGGAAGAGTGTCTGCGAGGCGTTTTTGCTTTTTACCTTACTAAATGGTCTAATGGTCATTGGAGCGAGGGGCGGGGCGAAACTCACGGAAGTGATTTCAAAACAAAAGCACTCGTTTGCTTGGAACGGTAATAATATTATAAACAAGGTGAATTTAGCGATCACAACGAAAACAGCCAAGACACACTGAGCCCAGAAAATGAATGTTATTAAGGGCTGTAAATATAATAAGCCTATGTCTAAAATGGACAACATTGTACAGGTCCCATGTCATGCTTTTCCGGTTATTACCCGTCACCTTGTGTGTTATGTAGCTCTGTAGCTATGGGGGTTATTCCCTTTCTTTATTCAAGAGCGTGGTATTTAAATTTGAGAGCATACTTTATGTATTTATTTCCCTCAAACCCTGTCCTCACACTCAAATAGTGCCTGCTTGCGCTTAGATTTGCTCTGCTTCTTCTCAAACTGTTGCTGCTTACATATTTCCTGTGTTCCAGCTTAAAACCTTCTCCTCGCACTCAACAATTAACAATTAAACAAGTGAAGTACATAAAGCCGTGGAGGGCGGTAGTTTATAAACCATAAGTAAAGGGAACGCACCATAAGTAAAGCAAACGCACCCGCAAGGAAACCAGGCCTCGTATTGGTTGAGGGATTTTGACAGGGTTGTTGCACAAAAGATCCAAGCGCGCACAGCAGAAATCTGAGAGCAGACATTTCACGAGCGCACAGAAACAGCCTGAGTGCGAGGAGAAGGTTTTAAGCTGGAACACAGGAAATCTGTAAGCGGCGATATATCTGAGTGCAAGCGTACAGTTTGAGCAGAAGCAGAGCAGATCTAAGTGCAAGCAGCACTATTTGAGTGCGAGGACAGAGTTTGACGGAAAGAAATACATAATCTGAATGTGATATCAATAAAGTATGCTCTTACGCTCTTGAATAAAGATAGGGAATAACCCCCATATAACCTCCTCGTTGGAGATTTTTCTTTTTCCATTTTTTCTTCCGGGAACCAAGTGACGTAACGACGACCCAATGGACCAATTCGTGGAGCTCCTCACACAAACACACTCTCTCAGCGGCGAAACTGTGACGCGCTGGGGGGGGGGGGGATGTTGGTTTAAATGTGTTGTGCATCGTTTTACATAACTAGGTTTGTGTTAATCCACCGGAGATCATGATCATTCTCATCTACTGATACCTGGCATTGAGGCCATATGTTGCTGTTCATGGTGCTGAATCTGTGGTGTGTGTGTGTGTGTGTGTGTGTGTGTGTGTGTGTGTGTGTGTGTGTGTGTGTGTGTGTGTGTGTGTGTGTGTGTGTGTGTGTGTGTGTGTGTGTGTGTGTGTGTGTGTGTGTGTGTGTGTGTGTGTGTGTGTGTGTGTGTGTGTGTGTGTGTGTGTGTGTGTGTGTGTGTGTGTGTGTGTGTGTGTGTGTGTGTGTATTTTTGCGTTTGTGTGTATTGTGTTTGTTTCCCGGGGAAAACACTCCCGAGAAACACCGGCTGTTGTTATGCCCGCTATGACCTCAAGTTACTCCGTTCTCCGCTTGTAATTATGTCGTTACAAGCTTCAAAGTTGTATTTATCATCTGAATTTGCCGAAACAAGTTTAATAATATGAAAGCCAAGACTTTTGTTTATTTGAAGATTTTTTTTTGTATTGGCTCATGATAGGCCCCCGATCTCCGTAGGCCTATGGGCTTCAGCCCAGGTCAGCCCGTGCATTAAGGCGGCCCTGGCTGCAGCCCCCTCAGCACCCCCCCCCCTTCCATGGTGCTCAGGCTGACTTCAGGCTACGCCCACCGGCAAGCTTCAACGCACGCTGCCGTGTGGACGCTGCGTACGACCCGTCCACACGGCGGCGTGCGTTGAAGCTTCAACGCTTCCCATTCACAAGGCTGTAAACTTTATTGGATAGAAAACTAGACAATAACTGGTTCAAATTGTTTAAAATGTTTTATGTATGCTACTTTATTGCAAATATAGAGGGTAATCATTTGAAGGCTGACGTGAAATAATGTAATCAATGTAATGAAATTCATGAGGCTATGCTGAAATCATGGCCAACGGGACCACTGAAACATTAACCTAGATAAAACACAAACTTATGGCTTGGACTTAAATGTTAACTAGCTAACTTGAAGCATCTGTCTGACTGCTAAACTGAACTGTTTGCTAACACGAACCAAACCAGTTTGATGTTCAACCTAATTGTTAGCTAACTTCAACAACAATTTAAAAAAAAATTGTAATCAAATATTTGGGGAATCCCTCGCAGTTAGCATTGTGATTACACTGTATAATAGCTTTTTTTGTAGTTTTACATATTTGTGGTTTGTGAAGAGTGTAGTTCCTGTTGGATCGTATTTACCTGTAGCTTGCAGCTACTTGGTCTTCAGAGGTTTAACTTGGCATTAGCATACACATCCTGTTAGCTTTGTGAGCTCGACTTAGCTTGACTTAAGTATAGTTAAACGCAGCTGAAGACAGGATGGTAATTAGCCATAGTTTGCTATCAAAACGCACTCTGAGCCTCAGAGTGCTCAGAGTCTGAGGTGAGTCTGTACTATTTATACTGTCTCTTTTATCAGTTCTCCAATGCTTGCAGTTGTTATGCTAAGCTAGGATAAACACACACATCCTGGGGCTCTGTGAGACACACTGATAGTTATTTTAAACACAGATAGATATTTAAATGTTGCTGTAAAGAAATACTTTTATTTTTCTCTCTGGTTTTGATGTGTGTTTGACCAGCTGGACTTACTTACTACAACATTGTTTCAGATCAGCTTACTTTGAACTCACACTTTGTGTTTACAGAGCGGGGGCAGGTGGGAGTTGGGGGTCCCCAGGGGCCACGCCCACAGCTGCTGCTCGATGCTCATTACACTGAGCATGATGATGAAATTCAGGATAACAATGCAGCTGCACCTGATCATATATGTGATGGGCTAGTACTTTATCTGTTATCATCCCATTCTGGTGCATATCATTAATTGTCACATTGATTCAAAAATAGAAAATGTCTATTTTTTAGTAACCACAAATGTCTATTATTTGTTTTTAAGATGTGTTTGTCTGGTTTCAATGTTATAACAATGATGCCTTGTAACTAGGAAAATACATTATACTGTAAATCATTTGTGTTACCTTTTTCAAAATGTTATTCAGTTATTTTTATTTGTCAAGTTTTGTGGTGCATTAGAAACAAGAGATCCGTCAGTTCATTTACATCCAGCTGAAATTGTGTGTTTTCTACCGCCAGTCACAGATCAGGTCTAAGGTAGGGAGTAGTAGTAACCATGCCGCTTTCGTCAAATTAGTATGCATAGAAAGTGCCAGGTGGACACGCCCCCAATTATGCAAATGAGTTAAGTCCGTCTCCCATTGGCCAATGAGCTAAGTCCCGCCTCCCATTCTTTGATGTGTGTGTTATCAGATTGGAGTGAAAGGCCCCCCGGCATAGTTCTTTGATGTACTGTATAAGTGCTCTCTTTAAAGTTAAGGTATTTGACCCTTGCCCCTGAGAGTTGAGTAATTAGCCTTGTAATCAGATAGGTTTGAAATGTCCCAGGCAGGCAGTCCCTTTGTTGTATAGTTCTTTGATGTATTGATTAAGATAGTCTCTTTGAGTTAAGGTATTTGACCCCTGCCCTGAGAGTTGAGTAATTAGCCTTGCAATCAGATAGGATTGAAATGCCCCAGGCAGCCCCTTTTGTTGTATAGTTCTTTGATGTATTGATTAAGTCAGTCTCTCTGACCCCTGCCCCTCAGAGCCCTTTGTTTTCTAATCTAATTAGCCTTTGATGTTTGCCCTTTGATGTGATGTGTTATAACAGGCAGGTGTGATTTCACATTGGTGAAAGCCTTTGATGTTAATCTCTGTATATCTTTTGAAGCTATGTGTGAGAATGCCTACCCTCCCAGCCTCCCCCCTTCTCCCCACCCCTCCTGAGGCTATGAGCCAACAGAGTAGTGTATAGAGATATGCTCAAACTACATTTAAAAAAGACAGACAATTCCACTTACCTAGTCACTTTTCAAAAAAGAAAAATGGCCAAGAGACGTCTCGAATTGGGTTTAATTAGCCTGTGTAACAACTTGCAGCCACCCGTCCGAAGCGCCAGTCAAGAAACGAATTCAGCATCTGCGAGGGGTTCAGATGCCTACCTGCCTGTCAGCCTGTGCACAAACTTATCTCGCGCCCTCTTTTGGTCATGTGCGCGTTCGTGTGTGTGTTGGAGGACGGACTCTGTGAGGAAGTGACAGACTTCCCCACGGTTGTGTACTTTCAAATTCTAGCTCACTCGAGATGGTTTATCCAAAATGACCTACCCCCTACCTTTAAGAACAATTAACACTGCCCAAGTATACGAATGCAGTATATGTTTTACAAAGGGGGTACTCATGTTATATTTAAAAGATCTTATTTAGGTTTTTTAATAGTGATACCTGAGGATATTCTCTTTTTTTAATTTTAGGGACTGTGAACTAATGTGTAATTACTTTTGACTAACTATAAGAAAAACCTCTCTGAAGAGGGGGAAATAATAAAACAATTTTAAAAACATGATCTTTGTCTTTTTTCTAATTATTTTACACCACTATAAGGAAACCAAATATTAAGTTGTGTGAGGTTGTACTAGGGATAATATTAGAATGTTGCTGTATTCATAAAGAGAAGTGTTCTTAAAATGTGTTTTCTGCTCCATTTCACTCCATGAAGCCTCCAGCTTGTACAAGGGCTCCGCCTCCACTCAACATAACATGTCCCGCCCTCCTCACCAGAACATTTAAAAGTAAGGGGATGTAAATAGATGAAAATAAATACGCTCAAACTAAATAACAGGCCAGTCATTTCCACTCACCAAGTCACCTTTCAAAAAAGAAAAATGGCCAAGAGAAGCATAAATATGGGTTTAATCAGCGAGACGCCTGTGACAACTGACAGCCATCCGTCCGGAGCGCCAATCAAGAAACAAATGCAATATCTGTGCCGGATCAGACGCCTCCGGCCGAAGAACTTCATGAAGAATGGACTCTGAAAAATGGCGATGTTTGGGGTTATGTATTCAACTATATGGGGAATGAACTGCATTTCTACAATCTGAAGAATGGAGAAACGTATGGACCCCGTAGTGTTAAAGCGACACTGACCTCAACAGATTGGGCTGTGTTAACTCTGGTGTCTTCCAGAGATCTCCAAGCAACCACTGTATCGGAAGAAGTAGTGCATCAAGAAAACATAGTGGAACCATCGGTGTACAAGATATTTGCAAAGAAAAGCAAAGAAACACAGACAGCATGCGAGATCAAAGAAGAATTTTCACCGCCGCCCCTCAATGTGGAGGAAGAAGAAGGAGTTATTCCCCCGCTGCCAGAAGTGAGAAGAGTCCTGACAAGCACCGTCTGGGAAACTAAAAGCGGACCATCGGGGCGATGGTATTACCGTGCAAGCCGTTTGGTGACGCTGGGGAAGGACCCCTCTGATGATTTTGTTTTGGAGTATTTCAACTCTACATGCGGGGTTTTTCAGACATCCTTGCGGGTGCCTCTGACTACTTGGCTGAAAATGATTGATGGAAAAGCTACAAAGCTTAAAGAACTTTTTAAACAGAGTCAGACATCGATGGACATTATACTGGTGAAAAAGACTCTCACCTTTACAGAGGACTCTGCCTCTCACTCAACATAACAAGTCACACCCTCCTCACAGATCATTTTAAACTAAGGACCCCTCAAAGAAAAGCATTTTTGTTTTCTACCTATGTAAAAAGAGAGTCGAGGCTGTCTTACGAAAATGTGTTATCTCTGTATCAAGATGATGTGTTCAAAATGAATTTTGTGAAAAATACCAACGGGGTGAGAGACGTCATAAAGACACTCATTTTAACCACAGTGGTTGATCTCTACAAATGTTTAAAGATTGTTACAAAATGTAAAAAATAAAAAGGTCTGGAGACAAAATGTATTCAGATGACTCTGTTTTTATTAGGAAAACAAACATATAATACAAATGGGTTAGGGGGTAAATGTAACCATCTTGGACTTAATAGTCTAACAAAATACTTTATCTGAATACATTTTCTTTTTAAATGCACTTTCTGAAATTATTTATTTATTATTTCAGTGGAACAATCCAGTTTTTGCTAACATCAACGCTTTCTTCTCTTTTTTCTTGTGGTACTAAGATACTTTTAGCATAATGCTGAACACTTGTTCAGTTAAACAAGGTTTTTTCTTTTCTGATAAACTTACATATTTTAGTTATTTTCTGCTACCAAGATACTTTAAGATACACCTTGATGTACGCAACACTTAACAAAGGGTATAATATGAAGTACTTGGTAAGGAAGGGGGTTTTCTTTAAGGGGTGCAACACTTTAGAACAGGGTAAAATATTCATATTTTGTAATGAATTGAGTTTTCTTTCTTTTGATTTTCATCTAAAACGAAGGACCTCACTAAGACGACCGTTGTAAACTAGCCATGGAGCAGAGAAAAACCAAGACTCCCCCCGCGAGTTGCAGCCAGGAACAGACTCCTGGACTACCATCATCACCACCATTTTGGACACCTGAATCTTGCAATATACTGCTGCTGATTTTGCTCCTGTGGCCAAAACGTCTCTGTTTATGGACACAGTGAAATCGGTGTTGGTTGATATTGTGGAGAGGGTGATACATCGGTACAGAGAAGAAATATGCAACGGGTGCCGAGTCAGTCACCCCTGCCGGAGGCAACACGATTTTCTGAATGACATGTCCGATTTTTACTTCAGAAACAATTACAACGCGTTAATGAAAAGACTCTGGCTCACCGACTTCATTACTGAGATCGACCAGACTCTTAGTGATAATGACATTTTCACCGATGATTGGAGGATCCAAGGCGCTTCGGAGGCTTTCCTGCACAATCTTATAAATTGCAGACGCCTTAAGGAGAGACTTGAAAAGATCCATATCGAGTTGTATGGAGAAGAAGAAGACTAATAACCAGCAGTTGACTGAAGCCAGGGACTTATTCGATACATTGACTTTTTTCTTTAAAGTAAAATAAAAATGGGAAACTACTATGCAAAACGCTCTGTATATATTGATCATAATGTAGTCAATACCCTTTTAATAAGTGTGGTGATGAGGACGATTGAAAACAGAGCGAGTAGGGACCCCTGTGTAAAAAGAATGGCCGAAGTTTGTAAACTGGAAGACATTTTGGATATAGTTCATTCTGGCAGTCATTGGGAAACGATTGTAAACGAAACATTTAAAGTGGTCCTGGAATCTTCATTTTCCGAAACATTGAATGAAATGAAACAAACATCAAAAGTGTATCATGTGCTCTCATTGTATGCTCTGTTTGTAGATGTAATGCATCTTTGTGTCGAAAACAGCATACACATGAATATTTTGACTGAAGTGAAAAAACTGCATCACGATATCTCCAGTAATCTGGGGAATTCTAAGCTGGAGACGGTCCTGGGGATGCTACAATCAGTATAACTATTGATTTTGTGTGTGAAAAATAAAAAAAGTGGGTTTTTTTTATATTTAAAAACTGTTGTCTTCATTATAGCAAGGGGAGCGTGTCTGATACATGTGTATTACAGTCCTTCTTTTTGTGTTTTTTCAGTCTTTTCTGTGTATCTGTACACACAAAGCACAAATCATTTAAAACAAACCCTGAATAAAATTTAGAGAGGACCATTAAGAGTCAGATACTTGACGAAATCTACTAAAACAAAGTACTTCATTATCTACTTTTCAGCTTTTATACACAAAAGTGTATCTTTCAGTAACTTTCTGAGAGAATTAAACATAAATCTGTCAAATGTTCAAAACAGCCTTGTTTCACTGAAATAGCCTCAAAATCACAAACTTCCATTAAGAGCCAGAATCTTAACGAAATCTACGGACACAAAGTCTACTTCATTATTTACTTATTTACATTATTTACTTTTCAGATTTTGAATACAAAGGTGCTTGACGAAATCTACTAAAACAAAGTACTTCATGGTAGTGGTCAGCTTTTATACACAATAGTGTATCTTTCAGTAACTTTCTCAGAGAATTTAAGCATAAATCTGTCAAATGTTCAAAACAGCCTTGTTTCACTGACATAGCCTCAAAATCACAAACTGCCATTAAGAGTCAGAATCTTAACGAAATCTACGGACACAAACACTTCATTATCTACTTTTCAGCTTTTTAATTACAAAAGTGTATCTTTCAGTAACTTTCTGAGAGAATTAAACATAAATCTGTCAAATGTTCAAAACAGCCTTGTTTCACTGAAATAGCCTCAAAATCACAAACTGCCATTAAGAGTCAGAATCTTAACGAAATCTACTGACACAAAGTACTTCATTATCTACTTTTCAGCTTTTATGAGATGTGCACAAACCTGGTGATCAAATACAAGAAGCATCTGACCTCTGTGCTGTCCAACAGGGGTTTCTTCACCAAGTACTAAGACATGTTTTGCAAGGGGATAAAATACTTATTTCCCACAGTTAAATGCAAATCAATTTTTATCTTTTATATAATGTCAATTTCTGGATTTTCTTTTTGATATTCTTACTCTCATTGTTAAAATAAACCAGTAATTTATTTGTAAGTGGGTACACTTATAAAATCTGCAAGGGGTCAAATACTTATTTCCTTCACTATATTTGACTCTTCACTTGCCGTAACAAATATGCATTTCCTCTCTGTGGGACGAATAAAGGTATTCTGATAATTCCTCATACATACTCCTTTAAACCATTTTCAAGACATTCAATGGTAACCTTGTTAACAGAAGTGGTAATAACAGAGTGATATTGACTTTTAGTCATTTATTTATTATGCACTTTTTCCCCTGCAGGTGTGGCTTGAGCCTCATCTCGCATAGCATTTTGGGCAGATGGATTTAGAGGCATTCAGGTTGTCCATCATCTCCAATGCCCTGACGCCCCGTGGCAGGGGGAGACGTGATGGCAGCTTATAGCAGCACTGGTTGATTATACTGTTGGACAACATTTACACAAGTTTCAATTCAACATACCAAGTTGTATTGACATATGCACAACAGCGTTGTTTAGGCAATGAAAATCCTAACCCTAAACCTAACCCAGGGTCCTAGGCTTCTCCAATAATGCAACATACAATATACTCAAGACATAAAAAGATAAGTGAAAACACTTCACAGAGCTCAGGAGTTTTACAGCCTTATTGCCTGTGCGATAAACTTAAGCTGCACTCAATAAAGACATCATTAATAAAGTGTTGCTGTCAGAGAACATACCTGGGCACCAACACTGCACCTCGTCTGGGCTTTGGCTTACTAGCCTTCACCACCCTCGTGCTCACAGTCTTTCCTCTCCTGCTGAGCTCAGGCTCTTCCTGTTCAATGGGCCGTTCTGCTCTAAAACCAAACATTTCGATTACATTTCTTGAGTTTTAGAAAACCTAATCTATAATTGGCTCAAAGGGGGGATTAATGAAACACTTACTCGACAAACTTATCAGACAAATCCTTGTCCTGTTTTATTTTCTCCTGCATTACATGGGCATCAGATGTCCCAGGGAGCATGGACAGAGTGACTCCTGTGGGTTTTCTATCATCCTTGCTGCAGGCTTCACCTATAGGTGGAGGCTGCTGTGCATTCATGGACAATCCAGCCATGGCAGCTGATAATGTGTCCAACGTGTCAATAGCAACCAGGGGACAATTTTTCCCAGATCCATGGTTGCTGCTCACAAAATGTCCTTGAGGGGTTCTCATTTTTAAATGATCTGGTGAGGAAGTGGCACATTTTCCCCCGGTTTGACTGCTAAAGACTCTCACTTTTTTTTTACAAAGGGCTCCACCTACCACTCAACATAACAAGGCGGGACTTGTTTAAAAAAAGTGAGAGTCTTTAGCAGTAAAACCGGGGAAACATCTGCCACTTCCTCACCAGATCATTTCAAAATGAGAACCCCTCAAGGACATTTTGTGACACGCTCCCCTTGCTATAATGAAGACAACAGTTTTTAAATGTAAAAAAAACAAAACACTTTTTTTATTTTTCACACACAAAATCTCCAGCTTAGAATTCCCCATATTACTGGAGATATCGTGATGGAGTTTTTTCACTTCAGTCAAAATATTCACGTGTATGCTGTTTTCGACACAAAGATGCATTACATCTACAAACAGAGCATACAATGAGAGCACATGATACACTTTTGATGTTTGTTTCATTTCTGAGATAATGTTACAGAATGTTTCGGAAAATGAAGATTCCAGGACCACTTTAAATGTTTCGTTTACAATCGTTTCCCAATGACCCTGAATAGTACTGCCAGAACGAACTATATCCAAAATGTCTTCCAGTTTGCAAACTTCGGCCATTCTTTTTACACAGGGGTCCCTACTCGTTCCGTTTTCAATCGTCCTCATCACCACACTTATTAAAAGGGTATTGACTACATTATGATCAATATATACAGAGCATTTTGCATAGTAGTTTCCCATTTTTATTTTTACTTTAAAGAAAAAGTTATTAGTCTTCTCCATACAACTCGATATGGATATTTTCAAGTCTCTCCTTGAGGCGTCTTGATGGAGATTTTAGTGGACAACTAGTCCGCTTTTTCAAATCTCCGCGCGTCCCTAAACAAGCTGGTTATAATACAGGAAGGAGTCCAGAGCATACAATTAACCGTTTAACAATAATCTATTTAATGGTAATATAACAATGCAATACAATCAAATACATTACCATACAAAACCATATCATATCATATGCATAATGTCAGGAGTAGGCCCACTCCTGGCCCCTGCCCACAGGCCGCCACGACCTTCCAGTCCAAGCGGCGCGAGAAGAGAGAGGCAGAACAGAAAGCTGGATAGGCTTTCATACCAATGATACAGGAAGGGGTGGAGTTTAAGGACAACTGGTCGTCTTTTCCAGTCATCTCAAACAAACACCTCTGACCCTCACTGTCTCCTATTTCTGCAGCCTCCACACATACACACATCCCCCCATCACATTCCAGAGACCACAGTGGGGTCTTGCTCCAGCTCCCCCACAGCAATAAAACCCTTAACAGCTCTTTGTCTACCGCCATTTTAGTCCTCACATTTATGAAAGGATGAAACAGATAAATCAATATAAAACACAAACACAGGTATTGTTTGAACAGTATTCACTTAACTGCTACTATTTGATAATTACCAGAGGAACTCAAAGGACCTCTTTTAATATCTGGAAATTGCAACAAGACTTTCTGCCATTTTCAAATGTAACACACTTCTTAAATATCAGATGCTGCAGTCTGCAATTTATAAGATTGTGCAGAAAAGCCTCCGAAGCGCCTTGGATCATCCGTGAAAATGTCATTATCACTAAGAGTCTGGTCGATCTCAGTAATGAAGTCGGTGAGCCAGAGTCTTTTCATTAACGCGTTGTAATTGTTTCATTCAGAAAATCGTGTTGCCTCCGGCCGGGGTGACTGACTCAGCACCCGTTGCATATTTCTTCTCTGTACCGATGTATCACCCTCTCCACAATATCAACCAACACCGATTTCCCTGTGTCCATAAACAGAGACGTTTTGGCCCCAGGAGCAAAATCAGCAGCAGTATATTGCAAGATTCAGGTGTCCAAAATGGTGGTGATGATGGTAGTCCGGAGTCTGTTCCTGGCTGCAACTCGCGGGGGGAGTCTTGGTTTTTCTCTGCTCCATGGCTAGTTTACAACGGTCGTCTTAGTGAGGTCCTTCGTTTTAGATGATTTGCTGAGTGGAGGGTTGGGGCTTATTGTGTTGAATGGGGGGAGTCATTTATAGAATTGAGAGTTTTGAAAAAAAAAAAAAAAGTTCTTTAAGCGTTGTAGCTTTTTCATCTATCATCTCCAACCAAGCAGCAATAGGTCAACATTTAAGAATAAGTAATAGTTTGTCAAGATTTTACAGAAAAAAGTCAAAAAAGTATAGTTTGTCAGAAATATGGAAAAGTCATTGTGTACAAAATAGTATGTTGAAAATCAAAAGAAAGAAAACTCAATTCATTACAAAATATGAATATTTTACCTTGTTCTAAAGTGTTGCACCCCTTACAGAAAAACCCCTTCCTTACCAAGTACTTCATATTATACCCTTTGTTAAGTGTTGCGTACATCAAGGTGTATCTTAAAGTATCTTGGTAGCAGAAAATAACTAAAATATGTAAGTTTATCCGAAAAGAAAAAACCTTGTTTAACTGAACAAGTGTTGCATATGCTAAAAGTATCTTAGTACCACAAGAAAAAAGAGAAGAAAGCGTTGATGTTAGCAAAAACTGGATTGTTCCACTGAAATAATAAATAAATAATTTCAGAAAGTGCATTTAAAAAGAAAATGTATTCAGATAAAGTATTTTGTTAGACTATTAAGTCCAAGATGGTTACATTTACCCCCTAACCCATTTGTATTATATGTTTGTTTTCCTAATAAAAACAGAGTCATCTGAATACATTTTGTCTCCAGACCTTTTTATTTTTTACATTTTGTAACAATCTTTAAACATTTGTAGAGATCAACCACTGTGGTTAAAATGAGTGTCTTTATGACGTCTCTCACCGCGTTGGTATTTTTCACAAAATTCATTTTTAAACACATCATCTTGATACAGAGATAACACATTTTCGTAAGACAGCCTCAACGCTCTTTTTACAAATGTAGAAAACAAAAATGCTTTTCTTTGAGGGGTCCTTAGTTTAAAATGATCTGTGAGGAGGGTGTGACTTGTTATGTTGAGTGAGAGGCGGAGTCCTCTGTAAAGGTGAGAGTCTTTTTCACCACCATTTGTAGCTTTTCCATCAATCATTTTCAGCCAAGCAGTCAGAGGCACCCGCAAGGATGTCTGAAAAACCCCGCATGTAGAGTTGAAATACTCCAAAACAAAATCATCAGCGTCACCAAACGGCTTGCGCGGTAATACCATCGCCCCGATGGTCCGCTTTTAGTTTCCCAGACGGTGCTTGTCAGGACTCTTCTCACTTCTGGCAGCGGGGGAATAACTCCTTCTTCCTCCACATTGAGGGGCGGTGGTGACAATTCTTCTTTGATCTTGCATGCTGTCTGTGTTTCTTTGCTTTTCTTTGCAAATATCTTGTTCACCGATGGTTCCACTATGGTTTCTTGATGCACTACTTCTTCCGATACAGTGGTTGCTTGGAGATCTCTGGAAGACACCAGAGTTAACACAGCCCAATCTGTTGAGGTCAGTGTCGCTTTAACACTACGTGGTCCATACGTTTCTCCATTCTTCAGATTGTAGAAATGCAGTTCATTCCCCATATAGTTGAATACATAACCCCAAACATCGCCATTTTTCAGAGTCCATTCTTCATGAAGTTCTTCGGCCGGAGGCGTCTGAATCCGGCACAGATATTGCATTCGTTTCTTGATTGGCGCTCCGGACAGATGGCTGTAAGTTGTCACAGGCGTCTCGCTGATTAAACCCATATTTATGCTTCTCTTGGCCATTTTTCTTTTTTGAAAGGTGACTTGGTGAGTGGAAATGACTGGCCTGTTATTTAGTTTGAGTGTATTTATTTTCATCTATTTCCATCCCCTTAATTTTAAATGTTAAATGTTCAATTGAGTGGAGGCGGAGCCCTTGTACAAGCTGGAGGCTTTATGGAGTGAAATGGAGCAGAAAACACATTTTAAGAACACTTCTCTTTATGAATCCAGCAACATTCTAATATTATCCCTAGTACAACCTCACACAACTTAATATTGGGTTTCCTTATAGTGGTGTAAAATAATTATAAAAAAGACAAAGATCATGTTTTTAAAATTGTTTTATTATTTCCCCCTCTTCAGAGAGACTTTTCTTATAGTTAGTAAAAAGTAATTACACATTAGTTCACAGTCCCTACAATTAAAAAAAGAGAATATCCTCAGGTATCACTATTAAAAAACCTAAATAAGATCTTTTAAATATAACATACATATATAACATATACTTCCAAGAGACTCCTAAACATCTACTTGGGCAGTGTTAATTGTTCTTAAAGGTAGGGGGTAGGTCATTTTGGATAAACCATCTCGAGTGAGCTAGAATTTGAAAGTACACAACCGTGGGGAAATCTGTCACTTCCTCACAGAGTCCCTCTTCCAACACACACACGAACGCGCACATGACCAAAAGAGGGCGCGAGTCAGCCTGTGCACAGGCTGACAGGCAGGTAGGCATCTGAACCCCTCGCAGATGCTGCATTCGTTTCTTGACTGGCGCTCCGGACGGGTGGCTTCAAGTTGTTACACAGGCTAATTAAACCCAATTTGAGACGTCTCTTGGCCATTTTTCTTTTTTGAAAAGTGACTAGGTAAGTGGAATTGTCTGTCTTTTTTAAATGTAGTTTGAGCATATCTCTATACACTACTTTGTTGGCTCATAGCCTCAGGAGGGGTGGGGAGAAGGGGGGAGGCTGGGAGGGTAGGCATTCTCACACATAGCTTCAAAAGATATACAGAGATTAACATCAAAGGCTTTCACCAATGTGAAATCACACCTGCCTGTTATAACACATCACATCAAAGGGCAAACATCAAAGGCTAATTAGATTAGACAACAAAGGGCTCTGAGGGGCAGGGGTCAGAGATACTGACTTAATCAATACATCAAAGAACTATACAACAAAAGGGGCTGCCTGGGGCATTTCAATCCTATCTGATTGCAAGGCTAATTACTCAACTCTCAGGGCAGGGGTCAAATACCTTAACTCAAAGAGACTATCTTAATCAATACATCAAAGAACTATACAACAAAGGGACTGCCTGGGGCATTTCAAACCTATCTGATTACAAGGCTAATTACTCAACTCTCAGGGGCAAGGGTCAAATACCTTAACTTTAAAGAGAGCACTTATACAGTACATCAAAGAACTACGCCGGGGGGGCTTTCACTCCAATCTGATAACACACACATCAAAGAATGGGAGGCGGGACAATGGGAGGCGGGACTTAGCTCATTGGCCAATGGGAGACGGACTTAGCTCATTTGCATAATTGGAGGCGTGTCCACCTGGCATTTTCTATGCATACTAATTTGACGAAAGCGGCATGGTTACTACTACTGTAGGGGACCAGATTAAAATAAATTCCCGAACCAGAATATTCACAATATTATAAAAACAGTGATAATTAAGCAGAAACAATTCTGCTATTCAAATATGTATTTATTTTCAGATTTTTCCCTACTGAAATATTCATGCACAAAACATTTAAATAACGAGAAGGGCCACATTTTTATCAATAAATGAAATTATTAAAAAAAAAAGGAAAAAAACATTTTAGTTTAAACTCAGAATTCTGACTTGGGGGCTCACATGGCAAAGGGGCAAAAATGTTTGACATGTGGCCCAAATAATATCCATTACTGTTCTGCGAGGTCAAAGGCAACAGTTGGGAAGCAGTGATTTCACAAGTTTGAGTCTTTGTAAAGGACACAAACTATAAGCAATAGTTTCTGGGACAGATTCAAATCAATGTAGAAAGTGATGCAGGTTTTGAAAAATAAATAGCTCAAACGAGGGAGATATAATATAATAATAGCAGTTTGATTCTCAACGTATGCAGTGGGAAGAGTTGTTTTTGATTATGTTAAATCTGCTCTCTGTCATGTTTGTTCAGCAAATTTACCTTCAGGCTGTTTTTTTAAAAAGCAGTGATGTTGACCTGAAGCTCTCCGAGGACGTTACATCAGCTGGGAGACACTCCCTCTGTAGCCGACTGAAAACTCCCTCTCTCCCACCTCTCATACTGGGATCAGGAACTCCTATTTTGGGCTGTAAGGGTAGAGCAGCAACCACCAAAGTGTGTGGAAAGAGCAGAGCATTCAAATGAGCTCAACTGATTCATCAGTTAGTATATTCTAATAAAATATAATTTGCAGAATGAATACCTTTACTTTTGATATCTTTGTTTGTTTTTTACTAAAGGAAGATTTTAGGAAGGGATTGTACTTGTAATGGAGTACTTGCACATGGTAGTATTTATGCTTTAAATTAAAAAATATTTATTTTACAATTGCAGAAAAAATATAGATGTGTGAATGAATTGGATAAACTGCACACACGGAAACAGCGCAAAAATGATCTGCTAATCTTTCAGATAACAAATGATGAACATGTAGTGTAATGTTAGTGGAGCTGCCCTCATCAGTTACCATTCGACGGAGCTTATGATGTATCGCCAATCCCTACAACACTCGTTTCACTAACCTGCTCACTAATTACCACGTGTGTCTTACCATATGACCCCTAAGGGGTCTGTCTCTGTTCACCCAAAAAATCATGTAAATATTGATTTCTCACTCACAATTCTTGAATTGCCCCCACAGTGAAGTTTTGTTGATTTGATGTAAATAGCTTTGACTCGACTAAACGATATCAGCACACACGCTCACAAACTCTCACACTACTTGTGCAGTATAATCGAAGTCTCATTCATTCAGTATATACTCGCTACTTCCCAAACATGCATTTTTACTTGAACAGTACCATTAAAGACAAGTCAGCATAAACAGTCTTAGCTTGCACTGAGTGCCGTTAGTAAATGTGTTTGTGTAGTAGTGAGCAAACAACTGGATATACGAGACATGCGTCTCTGCACAAGTTTCGTTTTCTTTTTTAAGTCTGCTGTTAAATGCAGTCCCCATTTCATCAAAAAATGTCCCCCTTTTTCCAGGATTCTTCATTCACCGTGGATTCTTCGTTCACCGTGGATTCTTCGTTCACCGTGGGTGCATTCAAGAGGAACCAAACAGAAATTGAGAATTGTTCTATCAACTTTCTGCTAGGACAATAACTAAATAAAAAGCATGCAGACCCTCAGATAACAGAAGGGTTTGTGTACTGGCCCTTACCAGACTCATCTGTAAAGCAAGACACAGAAGATATCCTCAAATCCTTTTATTGATGCAAATTTGTGTACATGTCGTGAAACATTTTGTCACTATTTTTCTTTTAGAAAACATCAGTCCGTTGTTCTCTGTTAACTGTGTGTGGAGCGGTCTGCTGTGATTGGTCAGCAAGGACACGGCGTGCTGGCATCCAGCTCCACGGTCAGTCCTTTACTCAGCAGGAACGCTTCCTGTTTCGGTTCCCGCCCGAGGAACTTCCTCAACATCTCGGAGGCATCCTCTGAGCCGCCAGGCCGCAGGATGTACTTCCTGTAGTCCATACCAACCTGGAGAGCCAATCAGGAGACAGCGATTAAAGACAACAGTGTTTGTGCTAAGCTAGGCTTATATTTACACTCTTCTACTAGTGAAACTTCTGCACACTAATTTATCTCAGGATAAATAGCCTTTTCACTTTTAACATCTCAAAAAACATATATTCTCGATTGCAAGCTTTTAAAAAGGTTTACTTTTGGGATAATAATGTATCTCCATTTTATGTAACAAAGATTTTCACCAACATACAGATTTGTTTTAGTCTGGAAGAAAGAATACAATATTTTGAATTTGGCAAATAACCAAAGCCGTCACATTATTGTGCAGTATAGTGTAGTACAACAAAGAAATCCCTCTGAGGTTTAGGGTAGTATGAATATAAAGGCAGTATAGAATTCTAAATATACTCAAGTAAAGTATGAGTACCTCAAAATATACTTAGGTCCAGTACTAAAGTAAATGTACCCAGCTTTACTTGCTTGTTTTGGTTCAGTTTCATTTCATCAGTAGTGAGCAGATAGTTTCCTTCATATCACCCATAGATTTTTTTCTCCTGATTAAAATGAGTTATTTGATTTTTCTCAGATCTGACCTTCGGGTTCATGATTCCCTCTAGTTTGAAGCGAGCGAAGAACATGTCCATGGAGAACACTTCGCTCCACAGGTAACCGTAGTACTGAGCATCGTAGCCGCCGGCCAGGTGCCCGAAGGTCGCCGGCATGTTGGTTCCTGCGGAGAGAAGTCAATGGGGAGAGAGAGAAGAGAGGATGGAAACCAGGCGGCAGTGAACTCAGTGTTTCCTCTAGTTTGTACTATTGCTAGGTTTTTTTCAGAAATTATTTGATGTGCATCTTGCCACGACTTTTGTTACTACAACTGGAACAAAATGAGAGATAATTCAACAACATTCAGAAAGCAAAACTTGACATGATTAAAGGGGCCCTGGTCTACAAAGGCTGAAATCCCTGTGTTGCCTCCAGAGGGAGTTTCTCTCCCACACACTCCCCCCTGCCTGAAACGCTTCCATTGGACACACTGGTTTACTTCTGCTTTTATGCTCTCCAACACCTTGTACATTTCAGACAGATCTCTAAGCGGTTGACCAATCACAACAGAGCTGGCCAGCTAACCAATCAGAGCAGACTGGGCTCTGGTTTCAGACAGAGGGTGAAAAGAGGTGCTGCAGCACAGGCAGTATGAGACAAAGAAAGAGCTTTTTGAACATGAAAGCATGGAGCCATGTCCCAGTAGAGACGCTAATATACACTTGATAATTAGCATAATAGGGCTTGTTTAAGGTACAACGTTATTATGACACTTGTATTTGGGAGCTAGTGGCCTGCCTTTTGTGTTCTTTAACATGTGTGGAATAATCATCTGCAGCATTTAAAAAGTGACCTGGTGAAGCAGGGATTCCCAGGATGTCCTGAGAGAGGCGTGCGTATTCCTCTGCAGCATCCAGTCCGTTCCTGGTGTGCAGAGCCTGATCCACTTTAGCCAGGACGATCTGCCTCAGGTTGAACAGCCCTGCACGAGGGGCACAGTCACATTAAGGGTTTGGAATTCAACATTACCCACAGTTAAAGTGGAATATATGCTTGGTATAAAAGTACTATTTCATGTGTGGTACCCACCGGTGTTGGCAAGGCGGGACTTGATGAGTTTGTCCAGCAGCTCCTCTGGGATGGCGCTGTTGGTCTTGTAGTGCTTGGACATCCTCTGCAGAGGCTCCCTTTCCCACACCCAGTTCTCCAACATCTGAGATGGAGCCTCCACGAAGTCCCGCTCCACGTGAGTCCCGCTGAACATGGCGTAGTCCGCCTGCAAACAAACACATGGACACTCAGAAACCTGATGAGGCGCACTCACTGCCGGCTCACAGCCTGTTTAGGAGACACATTCTCTTAGGGTACGAAAAAAGTAATGACAGCATATTACAATCGGCACCAATGGAATATCATAGAATACACTCCTGTATCATTAGAAATGTACACAGCTAACAATCATTTTAAGCTTTACGAATATCAGCGAGCTCTGCCGTTACTGGCCGTCACAGAGGGTTCCACAAACTGAGACCAATGTTAATGCTCTGTGTTGCCAGATCTCGCAACAATTTGTTAATTTTCTCTTAACATGTCTTACAGTGTCAGAATGTTCAGAAGACATGAGGCTTGTAAAAATGGACCCGATATTCACTTTCATAACTCAGTCCATCATAAACTGTGACTAGAACTATCCCATCATCATAGTCATTGGATTCAGACCGGCTGATAGTCTCCTAAAGAACCGCGGCAGATGAAACCCATACAACACAGATACAGAAAATTGAATTGTAGAACTAAAATGTAACAGCATTCCAACTATCGGTCATCCGGGACTCATAGAACCGTAGTTACAGCCGTAACTATCGTTCTATTTCGTCCCTACTGACCGCCAGAGGCGGTGCTTTAAGCACTGGATGACTTATACCAACAATGTCATGAAGAATCCAAGCCTTTGCTCACCACTGGAAGCAGCGGAGCTCGGCAAAAGGACCACGCCCAAAGAATGGGGAGTGGCGACATTGACCTGATGACAACTGGAGAATGTGCCAGAAGACGCCCACGACGCCGCGGCGCAGATGGTCTCCAGGGGCACCACCCTCAGGGCAGCCCAAGATGTTGAGATGCTCCTTGTAGAGTGGCATCTCAGCCTGATGGCAGGGGGGCGGCCACTGGCCCCGTAAGCCTGTGAGATGGTATCGACAACCCAGTGGGGCTGGTTAGAGGGCATAACCTCCTTTAGTGCCGCCAGGGCAAAATCAAGAGTTGCTCCTACTGCCGTATACAGGCAGTAGCCTTGATATATGCCCTTTGGGCACCCCCAGGGCACAGCAACTTCGACGTGCCATACTCCTGGATGTCAAAGCGTGCCAGCTGGGCAGGCTGATTGAAGTGGGTTTGTGGAAGGACCCCGGGCAGGAATGCCACATTTGCCCAAAGGGGAACGCCTGAGAGTCCCACCTCGGGCATGTATTGTTTATGGAGAGGACATGCAACTCCCCGACTCGCTTCCCTGAGGCTATGGCAAGCAGAAATGCTGCCTTCGTGGGCAGCCACCTAAGCCCCACCTGGGCCAGGGGCTGAATATAAGGCACCATCTTGCCCGGCCCACGTGGAAGTAGGCATCCCTCAAGTCCACGGTTGAGAACCACTCCACCTGTGCATATGCAGTGGTCAGCATATAGAATGGCAGCACCTTCAGGAATCTGTTGATTCCTCTGAGGTCCAAGATCGGGCGAAATCCGCCGACTTTCTTGCTCACGAGAAAGTACGCCAAGTAGAACCCCCTGGGCTAAGCAGAGGGTCTTACTGGCTTGATTGCGTCCTTGGACAGAAGGACGGACAACTCTTGGGCCAGAGCTAGGGCCCCTGCCGGATCGCTGACGACTGTCAATTAGACCCAGCCGAAGGCTAGGGGCCGGAGCTGCGGTCCGTACCCCTGGGTTAAGGTGAAAACCACCCAAAGGGCCGGAAGTACAGACCGCCCAGTAACTGAGCTGCTGCTGCTGGGAAAGCAGCCGACGACCGCCCCCGGGATTTCAGGGCCCAGCCCCCCGGCCCCTGGAGCCTCTTGGGGGGCGCCGGTAAGGCTCTGGGGCACGAGGCCGCCTGGAAGGTCAACCGAAGGGGGACAGACGGCCCGCTAGCAGCCCCTACACCGGGCCCAGGCTGAAGGGCCAAGAGGCGACTTCATCATGCCCCTATCGGCAGCTAGCCGATCCACTTTAGAGGACAGCCTGTTTCTAGTCCTTCTATTGGGGGGAGCACACATAGCCATTGCTCCCTCAAGTCGCCGGGAACGGCCGAATTGATCTGGAGGAGGATGTGACAAGGAGAGGTGTCTGTTGGCTGCTACCAGACGTTCCACCTCAGTGATTCTAGCCACTCTGAGCGTCCGAGGCATGCAGCTACAGCTCATGCAGGCGTTTACCGTGAGAACCTCCCTCAGATGCTCGAATTTCGTCCCCACTGACCGCCAGAGGCGGCCGAGGCATGGGGGGGCAGCGGTCGTGGCCGTCCTCGGGCTCAAGAGAAGCCATACAGGCGCTACATGAATGAGCCATTCTGTAGGTAGCCAGATACAGCGTAGCCGGGAGCGGGAACACAGCCTTCACCAGCTACCTGCTTAACAGAAAAACAAGGCAGTTCAGCGTCTACCAGGAGCGGGGGCGAAAACACTGCCTTCACTGGTTGAGTTAGAGACGAATGCCAGATGCAGCATAACCGGGAGCGGGTGCGGGAACACAGCCTTCACCGGCTACCTGCTTAACGGAAAAACGAGGCAGTTTGTCGTCTACCAGGAGCGGGGGCGAGAACTGCTTTCACTGGTTGAGTTAGAGACGAAGGCAGATGCAGCGTAACCGGGAGCGGGTGCGGGAACACCGCCTTCACCGGCTACCTGCTTAACGGAAAAACGAGATAGTTCAGCGTCTACCAGGAGCGGGGACGAGAACACTGCCTTCACTGGTTGAGTTAGAGACGAATGCCAGGTGCAGCGTAACCGGGAGCGGGTACACAGCCTTCACCGGCTACCTGCTTAACGGAAAAGCGAGGCAGTTCAGCGTCTACCAGGAGCGGGGGCGAGAACACTGCCTTCACTGGTTGAGTTAGAGACGAATGCCAGATGCAGCGTAACCGGGAGCGGGTGCGGGAACACAGCCTTCACCAGCTACCTGCTGAACGGGAAGAGTAGAGCGGTTCTACTACTCGCCGAACAGAAAAAGGGATGTAGCTACATCCGCATTACCGGTTGAGGGAGCGAGAGCACTGCCTTCACCCAGCTGGGTAAAATAAAGAAGCTTAACAGTACACGCAAGACGTTAGCCGAGCGGCTGCTGCTAACGATCAAGCGAGATCAAGACAAATAACACGCATGTTTAAGACCAGATAACTAGCTTCTAAAGAAGAGAACAGCACAGAGCCGTAGTTACAGCAGTAACCATGGCCAGTGCTCACACGGGATATACCGTAGTTACAGTAGTAACTATGGCCAGAACTTACACGGCTTAGAACCGTAGTTACAGTCGTAACTATGGCCAGCACTTACACAGCATAGAGCCGTAGTTACAGTAGTAACTCTGGCCAGTACTTGCACGGCTTGGAACCGTAGTTACAGTCGTAACTATGGCCAGAACTTGCGCGGCTTGGAACCTTAGTTACAGTAGTAACTATGGCCAGTACTTACATGGCTTAGAACCGTAGTTACAGTAGTAACTATGGCCAGTACTTACACAGCATAGAGCCGTAGTTACGGTATTGACTATGGCCAGTACTTGCACGGCTTGGAACCTTAGTTACAGTAGTAACTATGGCCAGTACTTACATGGCTT
The DNA here is from genome assembly GCF_902827115.2 of Pseudochaenichthys georgianus. Classification (NCBI taxonomy): domain Eukaryota; kingdom Metazoa; phylum Chordata; class Actinopteri; order Perciformes; family Channichthyidae; genus Pseudochaenichthys; species Pseudochaenichthys georgianus. Next base: position 45,131,145 of record NC_047506.1, on the reverse strand, counting down.
AGACCGTAGTTACAGTAGTAACTATGGCCAGTACTTACACAGCATAGAGCCATAGTTACGGTATTGACTATGGCCAGTACTTGCACGGCTTGGAACCGTAGTTACAGTAGTAACTATGGCCAGTACTTACACAGCATAGAGCCGTAGTTACGGTATTGACTATGGCCAGTACTTACACGGCTTGGAACCTTAGTTACAGTAGTAACTATGGCCAGTACTTACATGGCTTAGAACCGTAGTTACAGTAGTAACTATGGCCAGTACTTACACAGCATAGAGCCGTAGTTACGGTATTGACTATGGCCAGTACTTGCACGGCTTGGAACCGTAGTTACAGTAGTAACTATGGCCAGTACTTACATGGCTTAGAACCGTAGTTACAGTAGTAACTATGGCCAGTACTTACACAGCATAGAGCCGTAGTTACGGTATTGACTATGGCCAGTACTTGCACGGCTTGGAACCGTAGTTACAGTAGTAACTATGGCCAGTACTTACACAGCATAGAGCCGTAGTTACGGTATTGACTATGGCCAGTACTTGCACGGCTTGGAACCGTAGTTACAGTAGTAATTATGGCCAGTACTTACGGCTTAGAACCTTAGTTACAGTAGTAACTGTGGCCAGTGCCTAAAAGTGTCAGCCAAACGGCTGCCCACTAGTAGTGTTAATTTCGTTGACTATGACGAAATATGTTCGTCAACAACCTTTTTTTCCATGACGAAAACGAGACGATGACGAGACGGCACCGACGGCAGTAAACAATAACTGTAACGAAATCATCATGCAATATCGTTGACGAAAAGTGACGAGACGAAAATGTAGTTTACTAAATAAAAACTATGACAAAATCTCTCTTTACTTTCGTTGACGAAAAATGAGGAGACGAAATATTATCAAAGATAACGTTAAATCTCTGATAGTCAGTTTTTCTCCCAGCAGTTCCATTTCCGGTGCTGCGGCAGAGCAGCAGCTGTGTCTGTGCTGCGCACAGTGGTACATTTGAATTACACCGGGCAGCGGCACAATATGAACTGTCAGGAAGACTCGGGTCTAACTCATGGTCTAACTAACCTTATTTAACAGAAAATAAAATGGCAACAACAGGGCTTAGGAGCAGTGGTCGCACTCGCGTTAACCGAATACCCCCCCGTCAGCGCGAGTGAGTGATACATTGTGCACTCGACGGATAATAATGGATTATGACGGAAATGTTACAATCCTGTCCGTCAAAATGACTGACAACGAAAAATTCTAAAGCCACCACTGCTTGGGAGAAAGAAACGATGTGATATTTGGGCCCATTTTCGCTACAATGAGGCGGAGAAAAAAAGCGAATGCATTGTTTCATCAGAAGGGAAGCAATGTGGCCATAACACAGCTGGTAAAAACACCACAAACCTGACCAGATACTCTCTGCAAAGCTTCTTAATCATTCAACCTGTGTTTTTCATCAAATAAGGACAAGATATAATCTTATTTATTTATATACTGAAATGACAAATTATTGGTTTTGGCTAGACTAGTTTGACTGAAATGTTCTATATAATCTGATGACTAAAAAAGACTCAACAGTTTTCATTGACAAAAAGTAGACTAAAATAATTAGTTTTCTTTGACTAAAATAAGACTAAAATGCTCAGACTTTTAGTCGACTAAATCTTGACTAAAATGTTTACTGCTTTAGTCGACTAAAATAAGACTAAAATGCTCAGACTTTTAGTCGACTAAAACTTGACCAAATAAAAACAGGATGAAGGTGACTAAAACGGAAATTTAACACAGGACTAAGACTAAAACTAAATAAAAAAATAGCTGACGAAATTAACACTCCCCACTAGATAATATAATATTGGGAGGATGAAATCCTCCTTAATGGCCACACATGCAGAGCACACAGCACACACAGTGAAGATTGTTCTCTGCATATCGTCCTAGTGCTAGGAGTCTAGTACTAGGAGCAGTAAATACAACGATATAGCGCTACTGCAACCATACCATGCGTTTACCGGGAGCGGGAGCGAGAGCACTGCCCTCACCAGCTGAGTTAAATAATGAAGCTTAACAGTACATGCAAGGTGTTAGCCAAGCGGTTGCTGCTAACAATAAAGCAACCAAGTCAGAACACAATGTTAAGACCAGATAATTAGCTTCTAAGAAAGAGAACAGCCCGCATAGAACCGTAGGCCATTGTTACAGTAGTAACCGCACATGCCGAGCACACAGCACCCGCAGTGAAGATGTTCTCTGCATATCATCCTAGTGCTAGGAGTCTAGTACTAGGAACAGTAATACAACGATCTAGCGCTACTGCAATCAAACCCTATGATACAGGGAGCGGGAGCACTGCCCTCACCGGCTGAGTTAATAGTTAAGCTTAACAGCAAGGTGTTAGCCAAGCGGCTGCTGCTAACAATCAAGCGACCAAGTCAGAACACAAATGTTAAGACCAGATAATAGCTTCTAAGAAATAGAAAGTACTTACCTTACTCTCTGCATCTAACACTCTGGGCTTTCCATACTAAATTGAATGAGGGACACAGCCAAAGCTGGGACTCAAATGCTAATGATAGCTCGGGCACAACGCCACAAGCAGAACTTTCAAAAGAGCATAAGGGCAACTTTATGGGAGAGGAAGCGGGAACACTGTCGTCACCAGAAAGTCTAAGCCAAACAAAAAATAAGACGGCAATCAGGACAACTTGGCTGGGAGAGGGTGTGGGGACACAGCCATCACCAGCAACAAGCTGACACAAACCTGTCTGTCGAGGCTCTGCACAGCCGGCCACAGCTCCTGGAGGACGCGTTAACGACCCGTAGCTCCGACTGTCAGTCGCGAAGCTGCACGCGGCCAGCTGCGTGCAGAGCAATCCCTCCGATCAAACGTTCAAACCTGAACGCTGTAGGCTACAAAAATGCCACGGTACTCTCGCGCAGCGAGAGGATGAAAGGAACAGATCCTCTGACGACACCGGCTGATATAGCCGGTGTCACGTGGGTCACAGGTGACTTTGTTGTTTGTTAATGGTCATGCCCTCAACAGCTCTACTCAATTATGGGGTGTCATCATCATATGCCGAAGAGAGAGAGAAGAGGGAGAGGGCGATCAAGAGAAGAGAGAGAGTAATGTAATAAAACACGGTTTTCTCATAACTTCAGTGAAAATACTGCAAACAGCCCAGAACTTCACAGGTTTGGTAACGATGCAGCCATCAATGCATCTAAGCGTATTATGGGGTGTCATCAAATGCCGTTGCCATGGCGACAGACCGTTTTTTTCCCATGGAAACGGCATAAAATATGATGTCGCTTTAACTCCTATGAAAATGTTTCAAAAGTGCTCAAACTTCACGTGTGCCAACAGTCCAGCCGTGAAGACATCTACGGGACAGTTTTGAGATTTATTCAAATGCTGTTGCCATGGCAACACAATGCTCACCATGAAACACGGTTTTCTCATAACTTCAGTGAAACTGCTCCAAACGCCCCAAAACTTCACAGGTTTGGTAACGATGTGGCCATCAACGCATCTAAGCGTATTCTGGGATGTCATCAAATGCCGTTGCCATGGCGACAGATCATTCGCCATCAAGTTAGTTCAGAAGTTTGCAGTTCAAATATTCTGCTGCTTTTCCAAGCCTTTTTACTTTCTTTTCTTCTCTCATCACACATTCAAGTGTTCATGTATCATTTCAATCTAAATTCTTCACTTTCTTCTTAAACATTACATTTCAGCATAGCAGTTTAGCGTCAGCTTTTCAGCATAAAGCATTCGCACTAGCAATTTCTTCAGGAATTGCATTCTCTAGTTTACAGTTGAAATGCATGGTTCACATGGCACACATGTTGATGCTAAGCTTGTAACATATTTGACCAATTACTTGCTGATTTCTTCTATTCTTATCGATCTGTTGCTCAGAGCTATCTTTATCTCTTGTCATATTTGTCAGTGTTGATGACGGCATTGTTCTCCATATAGAAAAAAACACTTCATACTAAATAAAATGACCTGAAAGAGCATTCAAACTGATTTATTGCTAGAGATTTCAAATGTGTTGTGTGGGTATCTCCATAGTGGTCATCTGAGCTGTTTCTTCAAAATATCTACTTTGTAATAACTGCATACTGTTTACGTGAACAGCTAATTGGATGTGAAGCTAGACAGGTGTAGCATCGGTAACTACAGGTGAACATTGGTTCCTCAGACCTCAGCGCAGAGTTGGTGCATGACGTGTCCGAACTCGTGGAAATACGTCTCCACCTCGTCGTGCTGCAGGAGAGACGGGGCGTCAGCTGTCGGCTTGCTGAAGTTGGCCACCATAGCCGCCACCGACATCTGCCGCCTGCCGTCAGGCAGCAGGCAGCCGGGCTGCAGGCCGAAGCATGCAGCGTGACCATACTTCCCCTCCCTGCAGGGACACAGAACACACACACATCAACACATCTGTAGTCAAAAGTAGAGGAGCAACAGGGGAGAAGGAAAAGGAAACCGACATAAAGGAAGAGGGAACTATTTATAAAGGAAAGAAGAGGAGAAATGACGAGGAGGGGGAAGGACGAAGAGGAAAAGTAAAAAGACGAGGAGGAGGAGAGTACATTGAACGATTGTGAGGGACGAAATAAAAAACTAAGTGGAGGAGAGGATATTTAGTGAGGGAGGAGGAAAAGTAGACCCTCATAACTCCCCTGTAGGTGTTCCCTGAATACATGCATGCCCCTTTCACACCAACGCGGTTCCCGTTCTAGCTCCGTGCTCGCGCTCTTCTGGTTCTGAACCGGTTTTTCTTTTCAGCCCCCGTTTTGTTCACACCGCCGAGAGCCCGACTGATGCTGCCGCTGCTGCGTCATGACGTCGCCGTTTACATCGCTGATTTTCTCCCCAAGGGCGCTCACAACTGTGTCGGGTCGATGATCGTGTTGCTTTTAATCATACGAAGCCAGATTAAATTAAATAACTACTTCTCAACCCTTGTACTTTTCTCCAGAGTGCCGTGGTTCATTGTTTATTCATGTGTTTCAGCGGCATCTACCGACCACTGCAGTGCAGCCCGCTGTTTGGCATCACAACGCTGTTATGAAAGTTTCTCTGGTATAAAATGGGTGATTTTAGCATAGCAACCGAAGCTAAACTGACTGTCTTGACTACTTGTTGCTATCCTATTGTGGCATAAGCCGTTTTCTACAGGCACATTTTACCGGCATATTTTTCATTATGATTCTACTTGTGATACATGACAACCTGTGCAGCCCATGCATTGATTCCATCCGATAGCGGCTATAATACAAAACAAAACGTCTGCCTGCTCTCTACAATGATCAATGACAGCGAACGGATGGTCAAAGTAAGCAGTGGCATTTCTAGAGTCTGTGGGGGCCCTAGGCAAACATTCACTGGAGGCCCCTCAAACCAGCTTTTCATCACTACGCACAGCCGACACAGGCTCTAGCTCCGAACCGGCCCAGAACCGCGTTGGTGTGAAAGGGGCAACAGAGCCATCTGCTCTGAGCCTCACCTGGGGTGGAGGTCCAAGTAGAACTGCCCCACCACCTGCCCGCTGCTCTGGTCCTTCACACAGTACAGAGTGACATCCGGGTGCCAAACAGCCGCCCCCCCCACCAGCTCGAAGGTCAGACCCAGCAGCTCCTGGTAGATGTCCAGCAGACCCTGAGTCACCACCTCCATGGGGAAGTACTCCTTCAGCAGGTTCTGATCCACTGCATACTGAGTCTCCTCCACCTGAAGGGGGGGGAGAAAAAAAAAAAAAAGAGTGACAGAGAAAATGTCTATCTATTTTATGCTTTAATCTGTAATGATCCCATTTTGTTTTTTTAAAAGGTCCCATGTCATGCTTTTCTAGTTATTACCCGTCCCCTTGTGTGTTATGAAGGTTTTAATGCATGTAAACGGTCTGCAGAGTCAAAAACCCTCAAAGTACACCCTGTAGGGATTAAAACTCTAACACAGAGAAGACCTCCACAAAACGCCTCGTTGGAGATTTCTCATTTTCCATTGTTTACTTCCTGGGTATCGTGACGTAGGAATGGCCAGTAGCCACGCCCGGAGCTATGGCCACACCCTCTTCCAGACTTTCACGAAACAAAGCTTCCCAAACCTTTCAGCGATGCATGCCGGATATGTACAGCGTAGGGCACTGAAGAACGATGCTGTTCCTACTTTGTTTGGACCAGCGGGAGTTCGGGTACACAACCTGTAAGTATTCATTGTTGTTTGTGTATTTATGATGTTTAAAACAAACAAGGTATCTACCACGACTGTTTAAATGGGTAAACGTTTTTCGGACTACGTTGGGATGGTGGAGAGATGCTCTCCGCAGACCCATTCTCACAGCGTTATAAACCTTTTTCTTACTCAATATCAAGCCACACTTATTGTTTTTACTTCGGCTGTGAGTGTTTGTGTGTGCTCAGGGTGAGTTTAGCTTGTTCTCCTGTATCGCCGACACGCAAAGCCTGTCTGCTCCTTGCAGCAGCTCACACAGCTGTGAGGAGCTGTGAGCAGAATGAGCCTCTCAGCCAATCAGAGCACACTGGGCTCACAGGGAGGGGGGGCAGGAGCTCCAACAAGCCGTGTAGGAGAGTCAATACACAGACTTTACAGGATGCTGGATGACGAACCAATGTGAGTTTGGAAAATTGCACAGTATAAATCTATTCTAGTAGACCTCAATAATGGAATTATGATCAGTGGAAATGGCCATGACATGGGACCTTTAAGATTTTAAATTGTATACATTTTAAATAAGATTGTACCATCTTGGGGCCACGTTTGAAATAAGTGTTATTACTTACATTTGGTGTTATTTGTAGATCCAAAAATGTATAAAACATTAAAAAAAAGTCTGGCTTAATCTTTCTTTCTGCGTGGTGCTAATATAAGAATAACTGAAGTGTGTATCCCAGGCTCAGCTCGTACCTGGGTCATGAAGTAGCGCGTGTCCCAGGCGTGCAGCTCTCCTGTGAAAGGCAGACCTCTCTTCTGACACTCCTTCTCCTTCAGCTTGAGGATGACCGCTCGCTCCTCAACACCCAGAGGCTTCAGCTTACGAGCCAGCTCCTCTGAAACAACACAGCAGAGACAGTCAGGAGAGGACCTCTGCATGTCTTCTTTCATGATTGTTTTATCTATTCTACTAACGGTTTTCTAGAGTCACATACGTATCAGTTTTTCCATTGAGAACAATTCCTTTATACGTTTTTAGCTACAGGGTTTCTTCTCCGTTTACTCTCCTCCCTACTAATTCATAAATGTTTTTGTTTACTTTATACCATCCCTGTTTTGTTTCACTAAATATCTGTTGCTTCCCATTTTAGAAATATGATAAACTTGGCTGCTACTAACAATTATTTTCACTTTTGATAATTTTGTGAGTTATTTTCTAGTTACTCATTTGGTCGATGGAATGTCAGAAAATAGTGAAACATTTCCCAGTGATGTCTTCAAATGTTGTCTTCAGTCCAACCCCTAAGATATTCATAATTAATATGATATCAAATACAAACCCCAATTCCAATTAAGTTGGGACGTTGTGTAAAACGTAAATATAAAAACAGAGTAAAATTATTTGCCAATCCTTTTCGACCTATATTCAATTGAATACACTACAAAGACAGGATAAGTAATGTTCAAACTGATACATTTGATGTTTTTTGGCAAATATTCACAAATTTTTTATTTGATACATTCCACACGTTCCAAAAAAGCTGGTTTTACCACCGTGTTACATCACCTTCCTTCTAACAACACTCCTAAGCATTTGGGAACTGAGGGCACTAATTGTTGGAGCTTTGTTAGTGGAATTATTTCCCATTCTTGCTTGATGTACGACTGTTACCCAACAGTCCAGGGTTTCCGTTGTCGAAAGCTTCATAATTTTCAATGGAGACAGGTCTGGACTGCAGGCAGGCCGGTCTAGTACCCTCACTCTTTCACTGCGGAGCCACGCTGTTGAAGCGCATGCAGAATGTGGCTTGGTATTGTCTTGCTGAAATAAGCAGGGACATCCCTAGAAAATACGTTTATGTGTCTTTCAGCATTAATGGTGCCTTCACAGATGTGCAAGTTGCCATGGGCACTAACACCCCCCCATACCATCACAGATGTTGGCTTTTGAACTTTGCACTGATAACAATCTGGATGGGAAGAAAGGGAGCTCAGGGAAGCGTTCGCCAATATGTGTCCAGAGCTCCAGCAGCAACTGGCTAAGCAACAGGTCAGTTTTCGCTTTAACCCACCAGCAGAACCACACTTCAGTGGCGCGTGGGAATAAGAAGTGTGCTCCATCAAGACTGCTCTGCACACTACCATTGGCTCTGAAAAGGTGAGTGGTGAAGTGCTCATGACAGTTCTTACTGAAGTTGAGAGCATCCTAAATGCAAAACCCTTACGGAGCGTCCACACTACAGCTTCAAAAAAAGCTTGGAGCTGGGCGTGTCTGGAGCTTGGGGATTTTATTCAAGCAACACGACCAACAACCAATCACATGAATCTCCCGCCCCCGACATACAAAGCAAAAAACCCCGGGGATTTTATGCGAGCAATATATATATATATATAAACTCCCCAAACAGGCGAAAACCTACCACTTTCCCCCACTGTCTCTGCCACCTCCCTCCATGCCTGGTTCCTCCGGTTTGTATCCCGGTAGGTGAAGAGGGTCTGGTCATACAAAACCGGGTGATTGCTACGGCGATAGTTAGTTTCTCCTCCGACTTTTTTTGAAATATAGAAATGAACGGCGGGATATCTCTCCCAGCTTAGACGCGGTTTGATTGGCTATGGCTTGAGCTGTCAGATTTTCCGAAACGGGATTTGATTGGCTGGCGCCGGCTACTCCGGCGTCTCCGGCACATTGTTCAACTTCTGACGGCGGAGACGGCGGAGACGGACCACTCGGCGAAAAAGCGAGGCAACGTGACGTCACCCCATTGAAAGTGAATGGGCAGATTGGAGTTGTCGACGCTGTAGTGTGGACGGGCCGTTAGGGCAGAGGTGCCCAGTACGTCGACCGCGGGGGCAATGCTGGTAGTTCGCGAGTCATTCATAACATTAAAAAATCCAGCTCCGTTAAAATAGACAAAACAGGTTTTGATCCCTCCTCCCTTGGCCTCCCTGCCGCTTAATTCAGGAGTTTACTTGATTGACAGAAAAAGCGACCTATCGCTTTCCAGTCTGCTAACCCAGAATGCAAAGCGATACAAAATCAGTCAAGTGCCGGGAAAACTCAAATTAAGTTAAAGAGACAAACAAGAGACAAACAACAACATGAGTGCGGGACCGAGCAAGAAGCTAAAGACAGACCACTTCCACCAGAATGGGAGGAAGAATATTAGTTTTTTGTGATGTCACATTCAAAGGTTATTTGCCTTATTTGTAAAGCAAGTATCGCTCTGCCAAAGAAAGGTAACGTGGAGAGGCATTATCGGAGTGTTCACAAGGCATATGACAGCGACTTCCCTCCGAGTAGCGAGTTCAGAAAGAGAAAGGTCATGTATTATTGCTACACAAACATTATATTGCAGTCTTAGTGTCGCCAACTCGTTTCTAACATGCAAAAAGACAAACAAATGCATCTATGGTCGGTGTATTTTTGATCGTTCCAATCGAGTCGAGATCTCTCTCCCGTCTGTGTGCGACGGGGGGGGGCAGTTTACACACGCGGCTGCTACATGCAGCAACACATGGAGGAGATTGCGGAGAGAAGCGCTCCAAGGTGTGGTTACATGTTACCCGTCTTGAGGTGGACAATGCTCCTTGCCAAGAGACTTTAGCATGTGAGGGCGGTAACACGAGCAGTGTGTCTGAACATTTAGCAAAAGTGCTCCACATTCAGACGCAGAAATGCACCGGGTTCGACTGTCTTTCTAGTATCTCTGTAGCTCCATCCACGAGTAACGTTTCCACGTCAGGTGTTATGTATGCTAGCAGCAACACACGGAGTTAACACAATTATACAAACATGGGTTAGAGGTAACAGAGTTATTTATTTTGTTAAAGTTACAGCTATTCTGTTTACAGTTCTGTCATCAGATTATTTAATACCATTTGTTAAAACGTTGTTGTTTCTTTTGATGTGAAATATTATTTATTTAATTTAAATAAAAAGCAATGTCAATTTTGTTAACAATTTGTTTAGTTATTAATATATGTATTTTGGAATCAAGTATTCATCTTTATTGTCTTCATTGTTAGTTTCCACATGCCTAAAACAACCTCAAGCTAAATCTAAAAGTTGATGGCTAAATCAGAGCGTTTGAGAAATTGTGCAAGGCGTACAGTAATAGCCTTGCACAATTTCTCAAACGCTCTGATTTAGCCATCAACTTTTAGATTTAGCTTGAGGTTGTTTTAGGCATGTGGAAACTAACAATGAAGACAATAAAGATGAATACTTGATTCCAAAATACATATATTATTGAAATAACTTAAATTGTGAACAAAACTAACATTGCTTTTTATTCAAATTTAAATAAATAATATTTCACATCAAAAGAAACAACAGTGTTTTAACAAATCGTATTAAATAATCTAATGACAGAACCGTAAACAGAATAGCTGAAACTTTAACAAACTAAATAATAATAATAATATATAATATTTTTATAGCGCCTTTCAGGAAACCCAAGGTCGCTTTACAAGTCGGGTAGGGGAAAAAAGGCAGACAGGTTAAGGGGGGGGGGGGGGGGGGGGGGGAAGTAGCGGAAAAATAAACCTATTAAACTAACTATACAGTGGGGAAAGCCTTGGTAAAAAGGTGCGTTTTGAGGGCTTTTTTGAAAATGTCCAGGGTTGGGGCGCTGCGGATTTCGGGGGGGAGAGAGTTCCAGAGGGTGGGGGATGCCACACTGAAGGCTCTGTCACTGTCAGATCCAGGACGAGGACAACAAGGGATCAGATCCCTCATCAGAGTAGTTGGGGGCGGCTATGTTCGAAAGGCTGTTGACTGTTAGTCCAGCGCACTCTGTTGGCGGCACGCACAATTACAACAACTAGCAAGCACATGAAGCTGCGTACTAGCTAGAGTTAGGAGGAAAAGAGAGTCGACTGAGAGCAGCACCTCATGGTGGTGACGTGGTGAGAGTCTTGTGCGGCGCTGACCAACAGTGAGTCTACGTTACGCACACTGACGGGATATCATTGAGCCTTTCACAGCATCTGAGTTGTATTGGAGTTTGCTAACCCCGGCTGTTATTGACATGTTGAGCTACTGAAGCTAATGTTAGCATTATTATATACCTTTCTCTGTTATGTTTGACAATCTCTAATGTTTGGATGACATATTAACCGGTTTAATTATAAGTTAAAGGAGTTATCTGTGCGGTATTTTCCATGGTTTTATTACAACTTGCCTCTTATCAGTTAAGTAGCCTTAGAATGTGTTAAAGCACTATTCAGGGGAAAGTTATTGTTTACTGTATCATATATTTAAGTAAGAGATCCTAAATGTAGTTTCATATTTCTCTGTTATAGACACACACACATACACTACACCTGCTCCATGGCTGTGTTGCTGACATTCATAAGTGAAGGAAATCCACCGTGACCAAGGATCTTATGTGTTCTTACCGATAACCAAGGTGTACATCACTCAGCGTGAAACCTTCCCTTACTCTGCTCCTCCCTTAACTTCTCACTTTAACAGACACAAGTTTCTCCGCAGGTCTCAGAGCTCTCAGGCGTAACCAAGTGATTGAGGGTGTGAACTCACCCAGGAAGCCGGCCACCTTCCTCCCAGTTTTGACCATGTTCATCTCCAGGACGAAGTCAGCGTGCGTGCTGAAGCCGAGCACGGAGCTCTTCTGAGCGCGGAGCTCCACCAGCTCCTTCAGGATGGCCGAGTTCTCCTGAACACGAACACACACACATCTTTATATCAAATAGATATATATCTTTGTGTGTATTCCCACGTGTCATCTCTAACCCTTCCCTGACTGTGAAGTGCTCTGTGCTATGAACAACTCGTCTGGCGATCAGAGCTTCGCTCAGATTATCACGATCTGGCAAAGAAGAAACAGCACGAACTGACTCTCAAACTAAATCTAAACCTCTTCAAGCCAAGTCAAAGACAATGAATTTTTCACTTTGTGTCTCACCTCCTTGCAGCGGGAGTTAAAGGCCTCCTCCAGCTTCTTGCGGGTTTCTGGGACGTAGCATTTCTTCATGGTGGGGAAGTAATGAGGATACTTGAGGGTGACCTTCAGCTTCTCTCCATCCTTCTCCAGAGAGCCGAGGAAGTCCTCTGGGAGGCCGCCTGAAAGCAACACCACCACATGTGTGAGTACACGGAGAGAGGAGGACGAGGCCGACGGTGTGAAGCTCAACACTCACCCAGCTCCTCTCTGCTGAAGGACAGACTGGTGGTGTCCTCGTTCAGGTTCTTGTTGAAATCGATGCACAGGTTGCTCAGCTTCTTTTTGATGGTCTTGATCTCCTGTTACAGAATCACAATCACATCATACAGGATTTTATCCACAAATATTATAAAGGGATACTCTGTGTGGTAAAGCTTTATAACCACAACAACAAAGGTAACACATTAAGATGGGCATCATATGGATGTTGACCCTTTCCTGGGTGGGTCGTGGAAGAGTGGTGATCTCAGTGAAGTCCCCTGCATGATAAAGAAAACATTGGTCACCTCTTGTTTCTCTTTGGGCAGGTGGAGACCGTTCCTCCTCCCCAGTTTGACCAGACGCTCCATGTAACGCTTGGACTCTGCAGTGAGGCTGCTGGCATCCACCTTTTTCTGCAGACAGAAGCAAAAAGACCTTGGCACGAGAAACCAGGTGACCAGAAGCCTCATGGCAGACACGTCCCATCGTTCTATCAGTTTGGGTTGACGTTGAGAGCAGGGCTATTACCGAAACACGGTTCTACCTGCATTTAGGAAAGAATCCTGTCTTATCTGAACAGGAACTTAGACATTACAGAACCACTCCAACTTCCCCCTCCAATACAACATAACAGAATGGATTTGTGTTTTTGAAAAACACTCGTTATCGTCATGTCAGGTTTCTGGAGGATTTAATCAAGTCTTGGATTGCAGAGTATGAATGTCCTCTTGCTGTTTTCAGTTGATACGCGTGTACAGTTTGTGAAGGCAGGAGGAAAGCTTCCGCCATCACTGTCTGCTCTCTGTTCCTCCAAGCCCCGCCCCTCCCTGAAAATAATGAGTGACAGGCTGACAGTGACCTGATAGAAACTTTATTATTCACTTAATCACTGAGATATAATGAAGCTAACTTAGTCTCATGCATTCATGGGATTCATGTAACAGTACGACAGAGAATGTGAGTGTGCACCCACATGCACTATGTTTGTGTTTGTAAGAACACAGCAGACAACAGGAGTATTTACAACAGCATATCAAAACAAAAATACTGCATGTGGGTACACACTTATATCCTCTGTCTTATTGTCTCACAAACGAGTCATATGTGTGATGCCACATTCAGGACATTCAGTGTCCGTTTTTTTAACAGGAGACCGTTGCTTGAAGCTGCAGAACATCACCAAGCAGCACTGAACATGTCTGCTTTATGTGGTTCTGTTCTCCAGACCTTTGTGAGCAGCTTTTTCTGACATGAATGAAATCTAAATACAGAACAAGGCCGAGTGATGGACATTTAAATGACTCTATTAGAGTGAACCTAAGTGGGTCCACTCCAGCATACACCTGTGGTGGACTCCATGCAGCGCCAGTCCTCTCACTGACTGTGAAGAAGAGTGAATGCACTTATTTTACACATGTGCCATAAGATGCTTGTAAGGTGGTGATTAAGGCGATGTAGTAATAATAATATAATAATAATAATATGTGAGAAATTGTCGTTTTCTTGGACCTTGATGTGAAGTTAAGATTTGTGATAAGCTTTAGGTATTGCAATTTCGCACGTGTACAAAAGTAGCTTAACTCAACTGATGAGTGCCATGTGAATACATGTAAGCGATGTGATGCAAGTAGCTCCGTAATGCAGTCCTACATTCAAAATAACTCTTGAGAAGTCTGAAAGGCATAGAGCATAGTTCAGTAACAGGCGGACTGCGGTCCGGATCCGGACCCAGGCGCCGACCCGGACCTATAATCATTACATTAATAGGGGATTTCAATTTTGACGGGGCGATTCTATTTTAACCGAAAGGTAGATAAAATAGCTACGTGTGTTAGGTCTAACTCTTAGCGTGTGCGTTGCTCCGCTCACCGGTCCGTCACAGCGGGTGGAGCTGCAGGATTTCTGCTTCACACACACACGTTGCATATAGCTATTTTATGACAGATTATGATACCCTTAGCCGCTGTCACACCAAGTACTTTGCCGTACTTAGTGCCGGCACTTAGTACCCCAGGGCACTAAGTACCCCAGGGCATTTAGTACCCCAGGGCACTTAGTACCCCAGGGCACTAAGTACAGATCGCGTTCACACCGGAATAAGTCCCTGAGGGAAGATTACGCAAATGAAGCCGCTGACGTCACTTCTTCTTCTTCTGCTCTAGGTTTACTGGCAGGCCGCAAACAACTTCACGGCGTATACTGCCGCCCGGAGTCCCCGGCCGGAAGTCCCCGGAGCTGGGGACCGGCTTCAGTAGAAGCCTTCCGAGTAAATTGCCAGAACGCCAACACCTCCTCATCACTCTACCGCTCCCATGTTTTTTTTTGTGTTGCCATTCTCTCTCTGCTGGTGCGAGGGGCTAATGCTAATGCTAATAATGCTCATGCCAGCAAATACAATGGCGGCTTCACAAAACTTTTCAGAGTTTTACGGGCCGTGGTATGCAATTCGCCCAGCCAATAGAAATTGGTACTTTGTTGGTACCAGGATAGTACCACCTCTCTAGCAGGCACTACAAATGGGGGTAAAAGTTCCCGGCACTGAGTAATCTTTTTGGTGTGAACGCGACATAATGCTGCGTTCACACCGGACGCGATGCGATGTTTGGGGGCGGCGCGATTACATGTAGAGTCAATGCAGAGACGCGAATTCACTCCGACGGCGAGCATGAAGCGGTGGACGCGGCGAGAATCAGGCGATTGAAGGGGGCCGCGTCAAACGCGAGAGTTCAATTTTTCACGATACACTTCCACAGAAGGTACAAAGCAGCAATAGTTGTTATATCCTCCATAGTCAAGGACAGAAATAACCAAAACGATCTTGCATGGAAGTGTAAACAACCTCAACTGTCCGTCAACGGCGCGGCGCCTCAACGGTATGTCTATTTTGAATGACGCGATATAACAAACTGCAAACCGCGGTGAAACTCGAGCGTTTAGAGCGAAGCGAATATTCGCATGGCGTCCGGTGTAAACGCAGCATAAGGGGTACTAGCGGAACTAAACGGGAACAGTTTTCCCGGTGGGCCGGTACCGAAGTGGGCCGGTCGGACCTAGGATTTTTGCCTCCATGTCACAAATATATTCTCTAAAACAAAGCAACAGCCACACCCAGTATTCCCTGTTGTCCCATGTTTAACTTGGTGCACGTTTGTAACCACTTGGAACTAATTGTAGCTGTTAGATCAACAGTTTATTGTTCAAATGAAGTCCACTAATGTAAAACCAAATTTAAAGAAAGTCTAAGATGTTTCGTATTTTTAAGGGTCCACTCATAACAGACAGGCAGGCAGATCAATAAATGCTCCTGGCTTCAACATCACTTCGTGTTTAGGATTTTTGGGATGGGAGTTTACTTTAGAGTACATGTGTTAGTGTTTCATGGTTGGTTATGAGCAGACGCTAAATGTCAAATGGAAAAGGGAAAAAATATGGAAAAAAACGAAAGGAAATGACAAACCCATCAACCTATATTTAATTGATTATGCCTCCATTCATTCATCTGTCTGTCTGCATTGGACATCTCTCCGTCAGCTCACCTCCAGAGCGACAATCCTCAGGTACACGCCCTCCCTCATGCTCATCTCCACGTCGAACTCAGACAGACGCTTGTCGGCCTCGGTGCTCGCTGTTCGGACCTCCTTACAGGAAGAGACGTGCTGTGGGAAGTCCAACATGTTCCTCTGGACTGAGGCCGGAGAGAGAAAACAGCAACGTCACAATCAGTTAGGATGTTGTCCACTGTACAGCAGGTTCATGAAATGTCAATTGCTAGTATCATTTAGTTTCAAAACCTTTGGATGTTTTTAGTATGTAGAAAGTTGTTTTATTTGTATGGCTGCAGCATGGGGGAAAAGGCCAAGGAAACAATATTCCACTTGGTTAGACAATATAGCTTAACTTGAACATCTTAAATAGTTTGAGAATTGCATTTATATTTTAATTGAAAATGATGTACATTCAATATTTAAGATTAAACAGCTTTCCATTTTCATATTTATTTGATCATAAAATACCCATACAAGTATGTGAAGATTCAAATGCTGATTGGATTATTCCATTCTAATATTCTTAAATAACACACCTCGGTGGAACTTCATTTTAAAGTCTCCATTATCATTTCCCCATCGTATAATGTCGATGTGGTATCTTGTAAATTCTATATAGCAAGTCATTATTTCAACTTAGACATTTTGAATTTCTGAATCTCGTATATTTGCAAAAGTAAATGTATTTTCATTTACTTTTTAATTCCTCTGGTTAATTTAGAGGGCTACCATAAATATGGAACAAGGAGGTGTTTTCAGCTGCCTCCACACAAACTCGCCATCTTTATTGTCTCTGCACAGCTGGTTCAGCGGCTTTCTCTCCAAACTGCTGACGAGTCTGTACCATCGCATTCTGCTGACTCAGAGCAGCGCTCACAATGGACACATGCCCCGACTGCTCTCAGGTTCATGCTGCGTTTGACCGCTTTAAAGTCAGGTTCATCGTCAAATTGACAGTACAAGCTGCAAAAATATCTGGGGGGGGTCAATTTAAATAATAAATACAAATCAAATATTTGTTTGTCTTGCTCTGTTGCCGATTAACTGCTGTCTTTTAGAATAAATCAGGTGCTAGTCTTCTAGTTCAGACCAACAGTGAAGGTATCTACTACCTAGTATTGTGTGTGTGTGTGTGTGTGTGTGTGTGTGTGTGTGTGTGTGTGTGTGTGTGTGTGTGTGTGTGTGTGTGCGTGTGTGAGCCTGTTATATGTTCTTCTCAGTATGTTCTTCCTCTGAGCATGTTATATGTTCTATGTTCTATGTTCTTCCTCTGAGCATACAACATATATATAACTATATATATATATAACATATATATATATAACTCAATTGTTGTCTAAAAACATTTAAAAGACACTCAGGGAGGCACACCGTTTCCCAGGGCCGCATTTTTATTCAATATCATGTGCACACACTCCCCGCTTCAAACATAATCCCACACATACTGTCCTGCTGCCACTCACTCTCACTGGAGCACCTAATATGGATTAAACTGGCACTAAAAATAGTCATGAAGAAATGTGCTATTTCATCCTGCTTTTCAAATGTACAGTGAGCAGCTATTTAGGGATTTGGCTTTGCTCCCAGCTGCATATTTGTTGTAGTTAGTTACTAAAGATTTCAGTGGAAGTTTTGGGTTTTAAATAGAGATATTGTTGATACTTTCACCTGCTATTGTTGCCCTTATATCAGGACACAGGTTTACATTAATCCTTGAGTTTGAAATAACGGTCAGTTCTTATTTAGAACCATATTCTAAATTACTTTAGCTTTTTGGATATGAAAAGAGATGCCCATCATCTGTACACATGATCTTTAGCATCAGGAGAGGAACGCTGCCGAGTGGTGGACACTGACCGGTGTACTCCACCTCCACGTCGGCGAGGGCCTTGAGCGTGTTCTTGACGGTGACGCTGTCGATGTCCAGCGCTCCCACGCCATCGTACACCTCCTTGGTGTTGGCAATGAGTTTGTCGGTGAGCTGCTGGATCTGCTCGGTGCTCAGGTCCCAACGCAGACGGTTCTCGGAGCAGACCGGCATCTGGCTGCCATTCACCACCTCACCTGGAACAAGAAGAGGGACAGGTGAGCAGGGTGGGGGGTTACAACGCATGGCAGTGATGAAAGAAGCACACATGATGTACATGTATATAATAGTATCAAGATGAAAAGCACTCGTAGTGTTTGATTGTAATATATATCATATTATTGGAGTAATGTTGATATGGTTGCCTATTAGCTGTTAGCAGATGTGGTATATTATAAGAAGTAGGACCTCTAACGACTAGCGGTAAAGCTAATAGATGGATGGACTTATAGACTCTCTGTGTGTGCTGTGCTCCAAACTGCATCTTAACCCATTCCTGATTAGTTAAACATCTTCAGATATTATACAAAGCTCAAGGACTGAATAAACACTAGTGGATGTTGTTATCGGCCAAAACGAAGTCAGATCCTCCCTACAGAAAGATCATGTGGAAACCTTTAGCTCTACACATTAAAATAGAATAGAATATGACAAATACTATATTCAGATTTAGTCATATTTTACTTTACACAAGCACCCTGTTAATCAGGGAACAATTAGTAAGTACAGAAAAGTGTTGTTTAGTGGATCAGAAGTATGCTGAACTCCTGCAGAACGCGGACAATTAGAAACTATAACGCGTTTGGCAACAAACAGCTTAATATCAAATTCACATTCTTTTAAATGGAGCATTGTACATTGTTCATTTAATTAATTTAGGAAGTACATTTACTGGAGAGTCGTTATTAGTAATCCATCTATAATCCACGCAGGCAATCTGAGGTGGAATTCCCGTTAGGAATCACATTCAGTTAGTTAGGTTGCCAACAGCTAACATGCTAGACAAAAAACGATGAGAGAATCAATACAGAACTGTGGAGAGATTAGCCACTATTAAAACAACAATTGTATTTGTTGTATACTAAACTGTTTAACAGTTTAACCGTGTTTCTATGTCATTTAAATCAACTCATATTTACTGTCTCGGGTACAAGATTTACAGTTACAGCACAGAAGCTAAATTAGCTAACGTAAGCGCAGAAACTAGCTCAAACAGATCAAAGCTAGCTAATTAGATCTAAATGATCACAGACACCATCCACCAGGAGACGTGGCGGTCACAGAGACAATTGTACATTTAAATGAATCAGTCAAATTAAAAAGGTAAGGACATTGTTTACCTGTCGGCCCCATGGTTCAGATTTTGAATGATGGTTCGTTGGGTCCGTAGTGGGGTTAGTGCTAGATCGGCGGAAGTGACGTCATCGTGGATGAGAAATCGGCAATTTTTGCAGCAATTGACAGCACATCTGGTAGTAAAAGTAGACACATTCAATTTAATTTTGCATGGGCTCTCCGCGACTCTGGAGTCCTGCAGGAATCCGGAGGACAGTGAACAGGAGTGAGAGGGAGCACACTCCTAAAAAATCTCCCCCCTTTTTTAAAATAAACCTCGTTCACTGTCCTCCGGATTACAGTGTGTCACTGTGTTAAATGGTTAACATCCATAGGTTAAATCCCATCTGTGCTTTTCTTCTTGTGAGATGTCATTTTTTTTTAAATATTAGTAATACCCTGCTGTCCACCAAAGTTATGAATTCTCAAAATATTATATTTATGATATTTGTGGGGAAATTATGTATTCATGCTCGTCTCTTGTCCTGGGTGGCAGGCACGTCACTTCCGCCTAAAACATGGGACTTTATTTCGGAACAATTATGTATTACATATCTTTCGATCCCGTATACATTTTGCCATGAATTACACATATCATGTTTGTCAATCTTAAACATAATTTGTAATAGAATAGTATAGTTTGTCGTAAAACTGTTGAAATACAAGACTATGAAAAATATGCAATTGAAGATTATAAATCCCAGAGTAAGTGATGTCATAACTGATGTCATAATTGTTTTCCTCCACTAAATATAAGAGATAACTAAAATAAGATAACTTTAACAAGATAAGATAACTTTAACAAGATGCCTGTGTGCTAAGCAGAATGTTCAATATTAACCATTTGTGCAGATAGCATGAAGTAATAAAATAGACCCTCCAGAAAAACGCGGGCAAAATCCTTGATTATGCGGACTAAAATCCTTGATTATGCGATTAAACATGCGGGGTTTTTATGTGATTTTATGCGGTGAAATTGCGGGAAGTTGCGAAATATGCTAAATATTTTTGTTTTAAATATTGGACTGTCTTATTTATTCCCTCACACACAACCTGCCACTAACGTTAAACCCCTTTACCATTCAATTAAACACATTCAATGTTTATTTATTGTAAAAGCAATTGGGATATTTTAATCACACACACACACACACACACACTTCTCCGCCTCATTCGGTTTTCATTTACTTGTTCGTTATCTGACCAGCTTCAATCTTATCGGCTACTCATCTCGTTTCTTGTAGCTCTCGAAAGGGTTTTGGAGGTTGATGCCTCGATGAACGTGAGTTGTTTGGCTTTCTTGTCCGCAGCAGCAGAAAGCATTTTCGAATGTTTGAATTAATCAAAGTGGGTCGTCACCAGGCCCGGACTGGCCATCGGGAGGACCGGGAGGTTTCCCGATGGCCTGGCTTGTTAAGTGGCCTGCTGGCCTGAGGATTTTTTTTTTTATGTATGTTTTGTGAACGCAACGCTGCGCAAATGTGGGTCTGACTCTGCCTCACAGAGGGTGACTGTCTGTCTACATGATGTGGCCTGCCGACATGGCCACTTTCATACAGATCATACTAATGCCCTCGATTGGTCTCTGTGTGTCATTCAAGCTCGGGAGGGTGTGCGTTAGTGTGTGTGTTAGGCTGTCGGGCATTCGCGGCGCCGTAGTCAGGTTGGTGTGTCCCGCACCGTCGACCGTGACACGCCTTATTTGGACTGCCAGACCAAATAATCACTCTGATTGGCTGTTCAGCTAGCAAATCAGTGCATGAGACGCGAAGCGGAAGTGAGGGACGTAAACAAACGATTTAAGAAGGCACACACAGACTGCTATTCATTTTCATCTCATCATGGCGATCTGGAATGATGCAAACGAAGACGTGCTCATCACCTTGATCCAGGAGAGGCCAGCTCTGTATGATATTACGGAGAAAAGATACTTTTCTTCTTCTCTGTCTTCCGGTTGTAGCCTCTTTTGAATGACGAATACACACTACCGCCGCCTGCTGGTAAGGAGAGTTATTGCCACTCACGCACTGAAGTCGGTGCGGTGTGTTTCCGTGCGACACATGGCCAAGACGCAGGAGGACACGGCCAGGCAACAGCCGACTTCAGCGTCGGCTAGTCCTCTGGTGACTGCTTGGTGTGTCAGGGCCTTTATGCTCCAACCTATGGCTCCAACACACAGTTGCACGGGGTGCAGAATAGTTTCCCCCCACTTTCGTGCAAGACATCGGGGTACTGCTTTGCCCGGTCTTTAGCAGAAATATGTTCGTCGGTAAATGAGATGGATTAGATTTTTTCATCTTGGTGTTTTCTCTCTCGTGTGAGTTCCACACGTTCACTCAACAGTGTTGTTTACCTTCTGTGATGCGCGAGCTGATGACGTCGCGTAAATTATGCGATCGTATAATCGCGTTTTTCTGGAGGGTCTAATAAAAGATCGGCGATGCTAATGTAGCGTTAGCATTAGCATGTCTTCCCCGGAGGCATCCGGGTTGTGGTCGGATAATCCAAAAATCAGGGCTGCAGTTGAATAGTCCATTTAGTTTAGGAACCTTCCTAACGGAGTGAAATGACCCGGAAGTCCCTCAGTGGCAGCCATGATAAGTGCCGTTCGAATTCTCTAGATCAGGGTTACGTTCCGATAATCCAAAAATCAGCTCCTAAATTCTAACCCTATCTCCTATTCCTTGACCTCTGAGTGAAACGTCGCGGGGTTAAGGGATAGTGGATAGGAGAATTCAAAAGGACTTAGGAGAAGAGACTGCGGTACTTTAGAGAATCCGAATGCACTTTCACTATCCGACGTGTTTATGATGCGCCAGCGGACATCATGAATGTGCGTCTGCTGCTGAGGGGAAACTATGGAAACTACAGTTTTCTATAGCGGACTACAACATGGATGTATAATAATAAGGAGGGACTACTGTAAACTCATCTAGAGACTCTGCTCCGTGCTCTGATGCTGCTGCTTTGCGTTATGAACGTGGACAACAGAGAAACATATTCTTCATGACCAAAGTTGGAATTGAAATAAAAAAGGAAAGTGAAACTTATGCTCGTCACCCTCTCCCTCCGGTCCACATCAATACAAATGATCCCAATATGTATGATTGTATGAACTATGAAAAGATCTTAAAATAAATACAAATGTATTTATTATAAACGTTAGTCCTTAACATCTATCACTGTGTATATCACCATTCAAACATCTTTTAAAAGTTGAACAAACCCCACACAGCTCAGTAAAGACTGTGAAATGTTGACTTTATTTGATCATTTCAGTAAAAACTAACGTTCATATTTATCTTTTTGATTATAATACTGATGAACGTTCAGAACAAAGCACTTTGGCAACTTACCACATACGTTTTAAAATGCTTAATAAGCACCGTAACGTTCATGATATAATTTCTCGGTCATAATCGGTTGTTTCCGTGAACGGCCGACTGTTGAGTGGCGGCTGCAATGCATTGTGGGGCAGCATTTTCTCCTCTCCTTTCGTCAAGGGAGGTCCAGTGGTTCCTAAGCTAAAGGAGGTTATAAAGGAAGTTTGAAACCTCTTTTCCTTTCATTTGGAGAGTTGGAACGGCACTTAACATGGCTGCCACTGACGTACTTCCTTTTTCTTCTGATTCTGATTTAAAGTGGACCTATCATGCTATATTGGACAAATATATTGTAGGGCCATACCTTTACAAAACATGTCTGTGAGGTTTTGTGCTTAAAATACCAAACAGATCACCCATTGTAGCCATGCCTCATACTGCTCAAACCCCTCTTTTGCAGCCCTGTTAGAGAAACGCGGATTTTGGGCCCTTAGCTTGAAAATAAAGAAAAGAGGAGGCGGAGATAATGCCTGATCAGAATTCTACCAGAGATAAAGTTAAATTCTGCTGTGATAAAACGCCATCCTGTTCTAAACCACATCAAAGATTATTTGGCGCTCAAATGCTTTTTCTCTTGCGGGTTTATCACAAGGTGAGTACCTTTTTTTTAATTTCCTGCTTTTTGAACACATGTGCTCTAGAGCAGTGGTTCCCAAACGGTGTGCCGCGGCACACTGGTGTGCCGAGAGGCAAGTCCGGGTGTGCCGTGGGATTTTGTGACAACCATATGTTATTATTGCAATATACAACTACACAAAAATAATAATTTTTTAATTTACTTTGTAGGTTTATATGTACGTAATCATACGCGTCCACATCTCCATGTGCAGTGCTGCATAAACATGGCTGAGTCAGCGATAACTTTCGAGGGGTGGAGGTATGCCCATTATTTTGAGTTCGTCCGAAGAATAGACAGGAATGTGACGGTGAGGTGCAAACTGTGTCCGGGTTAGAAGCTGTTATCCACTGCTGGAAACACCACGTCAAACCTCAACAAGCACCTGCAAAGAACACATGCTAAGGTGAAGCTACCGCACACGCTATTTGTTGTTTGTTTATATCACGCAGTCTGTTCTTCTTCTCTGTCTTCCGGTTGTTGCCTGTTTTGAATGACAAATACACACTACCGCCGCCTGCTGGTAAGGAAAGGACTCTCCCTGTGTCTCTGCCCGTCGACGTGACGGTCTTAGACGGTTGCTCGGAATTACGCCGATGGAACTCCCTGATGAGCCGGGGGTCCAACACATGACGAGCTGGAACCCAAGACCTCTCCTCAGGGCCGTAACCCTTCCAGTCCACCAGGTACTGGACTGGACGGGAACGAAGAAGTCGTCGGAGAGTGTACGTAGGCCCGCCGTCAATCATCCGGGGGGGGTGGTGGGGGAGGGACCGCAGGAACCAAGGCACTCTCTCGGACAGGTTTGATCCTGGAAACATGGAAAGTGGGATGGATCCGCAGAGTCCGAGGCAGTCTTAGCCTTACTGCTGCAGGATTGATTATCCTGACAATCTCAAACGGTCCAAAGAATTTAGGTGCAAGTTTCTTTGAATCCACCCGTAAAGGAATATCCCGGGAGGAAAGCCATACCTTTTGGCCCACCTGGTAGACAGGTGCTTCGGAACGTCGGCGGTTGGCAGAGGAGGCGTACTGGTTGGCCGAACAGACGAGAGTTCTCCGGGCTTGATTCCAGCCCGTCGACAACGACGGATGAAAGCCTGGACGGACGGACAGGTAACCTCCCTCTCCAGGGCCGGAAACAGAGGGGGTTGAAGCCCGTAAGCACACTGAAATGGGGACAGCTTGGTGGCCGAACTGACCAGAGTGTTGTGGGCGTACTCGACCCAGAGCAGCTGTTTAGCCCAGGCCGCTGGGTTCTTGGAGACTATACAGCGTAAGGTCGTCTCCATCTCCTGGTTCTTTCTTTCTGTCTGACCGTTGGATTGCGGATGGAAACCGGATGACAGACTGACCGTGGCCCCAAGGAGCGTACAGAATTCCCTCCAGAACACCGAGGTAAATTGAGGACCACAATCGGAAACCACATCAGTAGGCAGCCCATGGAGCCGGAACACATGGAGCAGGACCAGCTCTGCCGTCTCTTTAGCTGATGGGAGCTTGGGTATCGGCACAAAATGAGCCATCATACTGAATCGGTCTACCACCGTCAAGATAGCAGTGTGTCCGTTGGACGGTGGCAGACCAGTAACAAAGTCCAAAGAAATGTGAGACCAGGGGCGATGAGGGATAGGCAGAGGTCGTAGGAGACCAGCAGGAGCTTGGTGAGAAGACTTGTTCTGATTGCAAACGGGGCAGGCATTAACAAATTCCCTGGTGTCCTCCTTAAGTGTTGCCCACCAGAACCTTTGCTGGACTACCTCCCATGTGCGTTGGATCCCAGGATGGCAGGTGAGTCTGGAGTTATGAGCCAACTGGAGAACATCAGACCTCAACGTCTGCGGAACGAACAGGCGGTTCGGAGGACAGGCACTGGGTCCCGGCTGGTCCTGCTGGGCGGCCTTGACCCTCTCCTCCACCTCCCAGATGAGGGCGGCGACGAGCTGAGAAGTCGGAAGGATGGTGTCCAAGCCCCTGGGAATGTTACCTCCCTCTCCAAACTGACGAGAAAGAGCGTCAGCCTTAATGTTCCGAGAACCAGGGCGGTAGGAGAGGGAGAAATTGAACCGAGTGAAGAAAAGGGCCCATCTAGCCTGTCGGGAATTCAGTCTGCGGGCCGACCGGATGTACTCCAAATACTTGTGGTCGGTCCACACCAGGAAAGGTTGACTGGTCCCCAGCCTAAAGCAGTTCCCTGTATGCCAACTAAGTGCTCTAGTCTTTGCAATAGGATATCATGGTCGATAGTATCAAATACAGCACTGAGATCGAGCAAAACAAGAATAGAGACAAGTCCCTTGTCTGAGGCTATTAGAATGTCATTTGTGACTTTAACCAGAGCTGTCTCTGTGCTATGATGTGTTCTAAAGCCAGTCTGAAAATCTTCAAATAAATCATTGTTTTTTAAGTAATCACACAACTGTTTTGCGACCGCTTTCTCAAGAATTTTTGAGAGGAACGGAAGATTAGAAATAGGTCTATAGTTGGCTAAAACCTCTGGATCGAGGTTGTGCTTTTTAAGAAGCGGTTTTATCACTGCTACTTTGAATGATTGTGGAACATAGCCTGATAATAAAGACATATTCATAATATTTAATAAAGAAGTGCTAATTAATGGAAAAACTTCCTTCAACAGCTTAGTTGGAATTGGGTCTAACATGCACGTTGATGGTTTAGAAGAGAGAATCATTGAATGTAATTGTTCAAGGTTTATGGCTGAAAAGCATTCTAGTTTACTATCTAGTGTAATATTAGAACTTACGTTTCCGGGAGCTGTTGATAACACTATACTGGTCAAAGGCAAGAGGTCATTAATTTTGTTTCTAAGAGTAACCATTTTATCATTAAAAAAGCACATACAATCATTACTACTGAGTGCTATGGGAATAGAAGGCTCAATGGAGCTGTGGCTCTCTGTCAGCCTGGCTACAGTGCTGAAAAGAAATCTTGCATTATTCTTATTCTCATCTATTAATGAAGAGTAGTAGGCTGCTCTCGCTTTACGCAGTGCTTTCTTATATTCATTGAGAGTAATATGCCAAATTAAACGAGATTCTTCAAGTTTATTGGAACGCCATATCCTTTCAAGTTGTCTAGACTTTTGCTTTATTTTGCGGGTTTCGGCATTATGCCATGGAGCTAATCCATGTTGTTTTATTCTCTTCTTTTTCAAAGGAGCAACAGGGTCTAATTTTATTCGCAGTGCATCTATAGCACTATCAACAACATGATCAATTTGGGGTGGTGTACATTTTGTATAAGTTTCCTCCCTTACATGCAGACATGCTATCTGGGTTGCAGTGGTGAATGCCCTGACGCCCTCAAATTCATTCATAGTCCCCCACTGTACAGACCAAACACCATCAAGGGCCTGTTGTTGCCCTAGCACCCTGGCACTAAGGGAAGCAGTCACACGCTTTGACCTCAGCTCCAAAGTTGCTGGCAGTCAACCTTCCTTTCCTGAACAAATGCCAGTTTGGGTTGGTTCGCTGACCAGTGGTAGCCACCTGAATTGCCCTCTGTTGCTCCTCAGACAATGCCATGCTTGCCACAATTGCCTCAGGTCCCTGATGCCCAACATATTTGATAATTTCAGGAACAGTAAGTGTTTCCAAGCTGTAGTGTTCCTCTTCTGGCTCGAGGGAGAGAAGCCAAGACATTCCTGAGAACCTGCCCCCGAGTCTGTCTCTCAGCCAGTCACGATCTTCGGAGGTGGGCACTCTTGTCAGCGGGTTGAATGAGTTATTGGTTGGAGGAAATAGCTCCTCCACTGAATGCGTACGTTTAGCTGCCTTTGGCTTCTTCCACTGACAGGGGGTGTGAGTGCAGCTGAAATTGTGGATGGCAAAGATGGCTAATGCAGCCGCATGACTGCATTTCCATTCTCCACGTGGGCATTCACATTTTGTGGAGAGAATTCCCTCTTCTCCTGTCGATACCTGTGGTGGTGGGATTGTTTTATTATTTAAAATATATTTACATTTGTAATGCCTTCCCAATTATCCCTTTAATTGTTTTTAGCCTATACTGTATGTTTATATCATGGATATTTTCTGGTGTGTAATAAAGATTTCATGTGACACATAAAATGGATTTGTTGATGGGAATTAATGTGAATAAATTAACTCTAGGTTAACGGTACTCTTGCTATCACTACTCACCGACACTATAAACCTTGTCCCTCATGCTAGCCCTGACAACACCGGTAAGCACACCTTCATCTAGGCTGCACTGCTGTACGTGTCCTGACTTGTAGTGGTTCTCTCCTCTATCTACACTCTTCTTGTCATCTTTGTAAAACGATATCAGACTGGTCATTGACAGCCATGACTTCTAGTTAAATTCAGTGTTAAAATATGCAAGCATGCGGAAGTCAAAATCAGCTTTATTGTCAAAAATTCGACATGTGTTATACATCCAGAAATATCGTTTCCCACAGTGTGACATGTATACATTAAACAAAACAAAAAGGGCCTAGATAAACGTGGTATACATTAAACAAACAAAAAAAGAGCCTAGATAACCGGGGTATACAGTTTAAAATGTTAATAATATATTTAAAGTGTTCAAAGTGCAGTTTCAGTGCCAGTCAGTTGAAACGATCTTAAGTTGGCGTGATGTTGAAGTCGTGCGACCCTGCTGCTGTACTAGCTTGTAGTTCGTTTATAGCATAACGTTAGCATTTTGCTTCTGGCGACTAGATTTATGATTCAAAAATTATAAAAGTAGGGTTGACATGTGGAGATTATCCGGCTGAACAAAACGTGATCCCTCTCTTAAATGTGTGTCAACCACAGACCTTATTTCGAGCTATTTTCCAAAATCCTATGGAGTAATTGCATTGCGTTTTTGACGAAGGAACCGGAAGAAGTTTACTTCCGGGTTTTAGGACGCGTCACTGCGGTTCCCTATTGGAGCTACAACGAGCCGTTAAAGGCAGAGAGTGAAATTCAGTGAATACACGTAGTTTACAGAGATGCTGTTTGAGAAACCAATGTGAGTTGCGTTTATCTTTACCCATGGATGCACAATAAGAACGGACCCATATCGTCTTACTGCCATACCACGGAGCTGTAATTCTTTCACACACACATACGGGTTTTGGGCCGAGGGCGACACCGTACTTCCGGTATGCGCCATTTCACGCGAGGTGCAAGCAGAATATCATAGTCTATTGCCTTAATCAATATCTAGTCAACTCTAAAATACCACATGCATTGGCATGATAATATTATTTTGACAAGTGGGGTATTCACCTGGTGTTTCCAGAAGATAGACGTAGATGCTGCCAATATCGACCGAAGGCCACTTTCGAGGGTCGTTTTTCCATACATCTGCAGGCAGTCTGTAAGGGCAATCCGACAACCCACACAGCTCTAGTTTACGCTGGTAACGACCTAGAGCACACCCCTCAAGTCCAGAGATGTAATCCAAAGACATGCAGCGATTTCTTCAGTTGTTAATTCAGAAAAAAAATCTAGTGCGCTCTGCCTGGCTACGTTAGCTAGCTGTTTACATTAGCACCTCCAGGATATTAGCACCTCCAGGAAAATGGCGGATTTATATATCTATGGCGCGCGTTGCATTGTGGGTAGCTCGTGACGTCACTATGTGTGAAAGAATAATGGATATATTGCACATGTTTGCTATAATTCATTATCATACTACATGGGCTGTATGATTAAATCTTGTACCGTAAATGTTGTATTAAATAAAGTTAATATTACTTATAAGTATATATATTATATATATATATACAGTGCAATCATTCTTTCATGCTAATTGAAGCTCTGTTGCTTGGATATCACTAGATCCTGTTACAGCGTAATATAAGTACATAACGATTGATGTGAACATTAGCATAATTACTAGCTAGCCGATAGCTGCTAACTGCCGCCTCGTTATCAAATCCATCATAATAACAAATCATTACCATGCTGTCATGAACGTGCAGTGCTGTTACGTGTACGCAAATTGATGTGCTTGATGTTAACGAGCATTTTGGTTAAAGTTGCGCATGCGCTATGAGCGCACATACGGGTACTTCTCAGGCATGCCGGGTAATCTGTGACGTTTCACTCCCTCAAAAGTTGGGCCATTTTATCATCATGCGCTAATGAGCAACTCTCATAGGAATGAATGAGGCCCCGCCTCCCACGCTGTATCCAGGGTTGCGTTCCAATAATCCAAAAATCAGCTTAAGTTCTAACCATAGTTAGATAGTTAGCTATGGTTCTAACCCTATCTCCTATTCCTTGACCTCTGAGTGAAACGTCGCGGGGTTAAGGGATAGTGGATAGGTGAATTCAAAAGGACTTAGGAGAAGAGACTGCGGTACTTTAGAGAATCCGACTGCACTTTCACTATCCGACGTGTTTATGATGCGCCAGCGGACGTCATGAATGTGCGTCTGCTGCTGTGGGGAAACTATGGAAACTACAGTTTTCTATAGCGGACTACAACATGGATGTTTAATAAGAACGAGGGACTACTGTAAACTCATCTAGAGACTCTGCACCGTGCTCTGATGCTGTTGCTTTGCGTTATGAACGTGGACAACAGAGAAACATATTCTTCATGACCAAAGTTGGAATTGAAATAAAAAAGGAAAGTTAAACTTATGCTCGTCGTCACCCTCTCCCTCCGGTCCACATCAATACAAATGATCCCAATATGTATGATTGTATGAACTATGAAAAGATCTTAAAATAAATACAAATGTATTTATTATAAACGTTAGTCCTTAACATCTATCACTGTGTATATCACCATTCAAACATCTTTTAAAAGTTGAACAAACCCCACACAGCTCAGTAAACACTGTGAAATATTGACTTTATTTGATCATTTCAGTAAAAACTAACGTTCATATTTCTCTCTTTGATTATAATACTGATGAACGTTCAAAACAAAGCACTTTGGCAACTTACCACATACGTTTTAAAATGCTTAATAAGCACCGCAACTTTCATGATATCATTTCTCGGTCATAATCGGTTGTTTCCGTGCTGCGGCTGCAATGCATTGTGGGGCAGCATTTTCTCCTCTCCTTTCGGTAAGGGAGGTCCAGTGGTTCCTAAGCTCAAGGAGGTTATAAAGGAAGTTTGAAACCTCCTTTCCTTTCATTTAGAGCAGTGCTTCTCAAAGTGTGGTCCGCGGACCACTGGTGGTCCGTGAGCGCTCCCTAGTGGTCCGTGAGTATTTCGGTACAATTTCACATTTGAAATAAATAAATACATTTCAGTTTTCCGCACTCTCGCGGGAATATCTCCGCAATGGAGCGAGGTTAAGTTTCACTTTCGATTGCATGATATAGCCCAGCACAACATCTTCGTCACACATGTTGCCACTTGTTTGTACCATTTTCAGACGATTTGTAATCTGTTCTAGAAAAATGATGTGTTTTTTGATATTTGTGGAGTCAGGTGGTCCACGAGTGTTTTTTTATTGGTTAAGTGGTCCTTTGTATGAAAAAGTTTGAGAAACACTGATTTAGAGAATTGGAACGGCACTTAACATGGCTGCCACCAGGGACGTGCACAGACATTTGGAGGGGCTATTGCTCTGAACTGGAAAAAGGGCCTCCCCCCCGATAAAAAACACAAGACCTTTTGAAAATTGTAACTTGTTTTTAATGTAAAAGAAACCAAACGATTATTACATCAACTAGATTGAACAGTAATTCACATCTCATAACAAAATAAGAGAAGGTGACTACTTGCATTCGGTAACTTGATTTTAAAAATGAAAACCAGGGACATTTTTGGTTTTGCGGTCCATATCTCATTAAAATATCTAATGTTAGTAACTATTAAAGACAAAATGGGGACAATTCTGTTTTAATGTAGTTTGACCATTGTAGTCCAGACATACTGATAAAATAGGGCCTCTAACTAATTACCTTAAATAAACTCACTAATTAATTAAACCAGTTCAATACACATTATTCTTATCATTCTTTATGAGCGCATTAACGGTAAGGTATCTAATTACTTATTTATTTAGTATTCCATAACTTAATAACAGAGATGGTCAAACTAAAGTGGTAGAGACATGCAGTGATGTACCTGAACGCGTTCAATGAACGATCGTTCATGAACGCGTTCATATTTTGGGCGAACGTGAACTGAACGTACTGTATTTCCGCTAGATGAACGTAATTGAGAACGCGTTCATTCTCAGCGGTGTATAACGGCGTTCAAAAGTGCGTTCATTCTCAGCACTGTATTATAACGGCGTTCAAAAGTGTACCAGATTTCATATGCCTTTCAGCCGAAAACCCAGTTAAAACACACCGTAAACAGGCTTCAAAATAATGCGGAAAACCACCCAATTTGGCAACAGCAAGCTGCCTGTGACGCGTACGCGCCTGTCACCCCTGGCTGTCGCACTAAAATATAAATATACTAAATATATCAGACTCCTCACAACAAACAATGTGGAACCGCGGAACCGGCGAGCATTGAATGAATGAATGAATGAATGAATTAGTATGGACGAAGCCGAGAGCAGCTGCAGCAGCACTCGCTCAGAGTGAGACTCTACGGCAGGGGTGGGGAACCTCCGGCCTCCGGGCCGTATACGGCCCGCGAGACAATTTGGTACGGCCCTCGAGGTAATTTATAAACACACGCAAAAAATAAAAAAATGAAAGAAATCTAGACCGCAAAATAATTAAACAAGGAAGTGCCTGTTTTTCCTGGCCAAGGTCAGGGTCCTTGAACACAACACGAGCCTAACGTGTCATCACGTGGTATATGTCTCGACTGACAGGGGTGCAGTTCTGACGGAGAGCACCAGAACGCCACTCCAGCACTTCAGAAATTGCAGTACCGATAAGTCCATACACATGCCGCAGTTTCTGCGTGTCTGTGTCTTTAGTTGAAAGCCCAGTGGCGATCTGCTCATCTGTCAGACAGTCAATAACTTTGTTGTTATCATTAGCATCTGGTTAGCTAGCTATGCTAACGAATATAAGAAGCTTTGTCTACAACCAGTGAGGTAAAGGCACATCTTTATATGATCATTATAGTTATAAAAAAAATAAGAGAATAAAGTAAACAGGTATAAAATACTATATGATAGTTATTAATAAAGAAGAATACAGTTTGAAAGGGGAGTGATTTGTCAAATATCCATAAATTAAAAGAAAATCTGCTTACAGTTGTGTTTGGGTGTTGAGAGATGTGTCCATAGCTCTCCTAATGTTGCTCTCAAAGTGCACCAGATTGATGCTTTTAACTTCAACATTTAAAAAAAATCTTCCCAGGGGAGCATGCCCCCCGGATCCCCCTAGAGGAGGTTAGGTCCCCCCCCCACTTAAATCATGTTCACATGGATAGGAAACTAAATACATTTGCACACATCTTGTGTCCATATCTTTCTGTGTTGGTGGTCACGCCACACCGTGCACGTGCATGCATACGCGAGTCATGGTGAGATATCTGGATTAAGAGGTTGCTTTTTCTTTGCACAGAATGAAATGAATGGGCTGTGATTTTAGTTTTTTTAAGCAGAGGTCAATAACTTGTACGGCCCTCTGAGGATATTGTAAAAATTGAAATGGTCCATTAACATCGTACAGGAGACAAATAATAGCTCGCAGCAACGTATTGAAAAAAGAACTATGAACTATAAATTAGTTCATTTTTGAAACCATGAACTTTAGTTCAACATTTTGAATTATGAACTATGAACTGAACTAGTTCATTTTAAAATGTGTGAACTGTGAACTGAACTAGTTCATGTAGAAAGTGAACTTTCCCAACACTGGAGACATGGCAGAAATCCTACAATGAAGCGGGACCTTGAACTGTTCACCCGTGAGAGGGCGATCAAGAAAAGAGAGCGAGCGGGCCCGTTGAGGGAGTTTGCAGATGAAAAGACACAGAAAGACAGAAGCTCAATAACAACAAGTAGGCTATATTTAGGTGTTTTTTTGTAAATCACCGACGCTATCAAGAGGAAGTTAAGTCCCCTGGTTTGTCCCTTATACCCTGACTGCCATGTGAGAACTCAAAATCAAGTTTCCAAAATCCGACACTGAGGTGGCCGTAACGCACGGCAGATGACAGCGCTGACAAAGTGTGTTTCCCGCAGCGAGACGCTACAATACTAATTGTGGGCTTATCATGTTGATTCGGCCACAACAGAAACAATAAAAACAAACTCTCGCTCTCTCCAGAGGGGCAGGTCAGCCAGAAAGGCAAAACGGGCCGTTGCCCGGGCAACATTAGCCCGTACCTGTGCACGTCCCTGGATGCCACTGACGTACTTCCGGGTCATTTCACTTGGTTAGGAAGGTTCCTAAGCTAAATGGACTATTGAAACGCAACCCAGTTCTTATTATACATCCATGTCTCGCACATCCACACTGCAGATCGGGTAGTGACAGTGACAACGACAACATTTACCCTCCTCGACTCCCCTCCTCGACTCCTATACTCAAGACTTAAGAGGCTTCTCAATACTCAAATTTCCCCTCCTCGACTCCTCGACTCCTCGGTCCTCCGGTAGTGACCCGGAAATGAATTTCAGCGCGCCATTTTGAAGGACGTCTCATTTCTCTAAATGCACACCGAGGACCGAGGATCGAGCGTCGAGGAGGCTCTCTGGAGGAGCTATAACCGAGGATACACTGATGGTTCCTCCACGGCTCCTCCGCGGATGCATTTCCGGGAACGGTGGAGGCGTGACGCACGGCCGGACTTATCTCAGCCAATGACAGCTCTGCATGCATCCCCTGGATATTATTTTAGAAACTGCTCTCATCGCAACGCGATGTTTACAGTGAGAACAGCTGTGAGGTCCTGCAGAAAGCAGAGCAGTGTGTAAAATATATATCACTCAGTAGAACAGGCCTACTCTCTTTATTTGCTTTAGTTTAGTAGATATCTACAAACAAAGAGTCGATATTTTTCTAAAACCATTTAGTGCTTCACATAATAAAATACACAACGGCTGTAGCCTGATTATGCTTTAGGAGCTGTAGGTGTGTGTGGTACAGTGTGTAGGTGTGTGTGTGGTAGGTTACAGTGTGTAGGTGCGTGTTGTACAGTGTGTCGGTGTGTGTTGTACAGTGCGCAGATGCGGCGGACAGACAGGTCTCCGTTGGTTTGGTGTCCTCTGCTTACTTTTAATACTTGCAAATACAACTTTTGGCCTGTAATTTCAATTCCCCATTTCAGCGACCAGAGAGAGGGGGGGGGATATATCCAGTCTCTGATTGTGTTACGTTATTATGAGAGTGCTCTCATACTTTAAATTGCATATATTTATATAAATATATTTGTGTGTGTGTGTGTGTCCGCATCTGTAGCCTGGTATTGCCTCATTATACCGCACTCTCAATGAATTCAAAGTAAATATGTGGGGGAACAATGTTCAGCTGATCCAGCAGAGATTATAATATATGACAAAACACTCACAGCTGATGCAGCTGTTGCCACGTAATAATGAACGGACGTCGCTTTAATATGACCGCTCAGAGGAGAGGAGTTCTCATTTCTTTAAACGTCTGCTGCTTCCCCTCCTCTCTCCTCGGTTCCCCTCCTCGGTCCTCCGCTCGCATCTCCTGTGGGCGGGTCTAAGTATCGAGGAGGGGAGTCGAGGAGGGGAGTCGAGGAGGGGAAATTTGAGTATTGAGAAGCCTCTTTTGTCCCGCCCACAGGAGATGCGAGCGGAGGACTCGAGGAGTCGAGGAGGGGAAATTAGAGTATTGAGAAACCTCTACTGACACCGGCTCGGGGTCCTTCTCACTTGGTTAAATTGAATCCTTGCGTCCCTCACTTGCGTCGTTTCCCTGCGACTAGTCCCTCCCACCAGGGAAGCATGGAGAGATGCAAGGAAACCACGAGAAGCAGGGAAATGAGTTTTAAGAGCAATGGGACGTCCTTTCCTCCGGAGCGTCATGTGAAGCGACGATGACGCTGCACAGCTGATCGTCTGACAGCAGCCAGCTCTGTCCCCGTTATTTCCACACACACCCCCGCCTCTGTTAGTACACATTTACTGACACAAACATTTGTATCATCTGTTGTAGACCCAAATAAATAAAATAAAATAAGAACTCATTCTCAAAAAAGATAAACGCCATTCTTAAAATGTATAAACGAACAATAGTTTGATTAATATTGATTAGAGTGCACAAAATAAATAAAAGAATTCAGAGAAGAAAAAGAGATTATGTTATCTATTAAAACCCAGTTAGAGTAACATTCATTGGATTGCACACTTTGTTTGTTTGGATATGTAGCTAATTAACATTTTAAATAGCACGTAATGACTGACTGAATGGAAATGACAATAAATGAAAATGTAAAACGAAAAAAGCGATCATGAATGTTTCCAAAAAATGAATAAAATGATTTTTGACCACTTTGTTGTTCAGATATATCACATATTTGTAACTAAATGATACATTAATTGAAACAAAACACGGTATAAACTGAGGAGTGACTCCCGTGAGGTTTATGTATTTTCTTCACTCCGCTGGGAAACTGCTCTCATGTCAAGAAGCATCAGATCAGTGCATGCACTGCCTAGTCCAATCAGTGAGCGATACACGGTAAGGGGGCGGGGCGAGTGTCTGAGGATTTCATCGAAGGATGGTCTGGTGGTTCCTCGGTTATAGCTCCTCCATTATCGCTCCTCGCTCCTCCAAAAAATAAGGCCATTGGGACGCTACTCAAGATGGCGCAGACAAATCAACTTCCGGTGAGACCGAGACCGAGGAGCGAGGAAATGAAAAATAAGAGAAGTGAGAAAGGGCCTTGGCATGGATCTGACGCCGGAAACGAATGAATCCACACCGGCGCCTACGCATGACGACATAACTCCAAGCCAAGCTAATTAGCTAGCTGAATGACGGCTACGAATACTCGAAGGATCGGAGCTAACGTGAATTCATCCTTATTCGGGCTAATCTACAACTGAACCATAGAGACAACTGGTAGGAAAAACCCACTACTGTGTCCTCATGTTATACCAGGCAGCATGCCGGTCTTCAAACAAATAGGACAGCACCGCTGGAGTCAACGGAATCTAATAAGCTAGGTCGCTAGCTACTTAGCATCGTGTCGTTATAGGAAGGAGACCATGTCACGCCAAACCCTTAGAATACTCTGAAAAAATAACAGGGTCTTGCTTCTTCGTAAAACCATACACCTATTAGAACAGACGTTGAAACATACAATGAGCTGTCAAAACACTGTAATTTGGCATATGTTAGTAACACTTAAAAATAGCGACTTAGTAGGAGTTATAAAGCGACTGCTGTAAATGAAACAGTAATGAGTTTGCTCATCTCCTCGGTGACTACCTGTCACCTGTCTAGTATACCTTGAAGATGGAGGCTTCCACCCATAATAACTGTGCCCATTTGTACACCTCCTCTCCTAGAGTTAAACTGCTATAATTATATCCTGTATTGGTAACACTTTATTTTACAAGCAATGGTGATCTAGTAGTTAACCAAATCCCAGCAGACTAACTGCAGCTAACCTGCTTACTTTTGTTTATGGGAAATCCAAGTTAAAAATTCCGTTTCAACATTGGCTTCTTATATCTGACCTACACTCAGCTGTTTGCTAGGTGGCTTTTAGTTGTTCACATGATTCATATAACGTTACCAAGATGGCTAGTGTTAGCATTACTTAAACAGTCGAACCGATTATACTTAGACCGAGTTTCTAGACAATTCTAAAAGCTAAAGGGGGAGCTTAAGTGTGTGTGTGTGTGTGTGTGTGTGTGTGTGTGTGTGTGTGTGTGTGTGTGTGTGTGTGTGTGTGTGTGTGTGTGTGTGTGTGTGTGTGTGTGTGTGTGTGTGTGTGTGTGTGTGTGTGTGTGTGTGTGTGTGTGTGTGTGTGTGTGTGTGTGTGTGTGTGTGTGTGTGTGTGTGTGTGTGTGTGTGTGTGTGTGTGTGTGTGTGTGTGTGTGTGTGTGATCTTTTACTGCAGTTCAAGTACCTGTAACACAATGGTAAAGTACTCCACTAATACCACAAGTCCTACGTTTTTCGGTTGATATAACTGCTGCCAGCTGGTGGAAAATATTTTTGGTGGGGCTATGGAAATGGTGACCAAACCATACTAGGGTGGTCCGGGGGGATGCTCCCCCGGAAGAAAATGTTGAGCAATGACCCCTTAAATTAGGACTTCTGGTGATGTTAGATATTAAAAATATGAGATCATCCATAATCTTCAGTATGAATTTTCCAAAATGTCCAAATACCTTGTCCTGGACATAGTTTCTACAGTATAAACTGTGCAACAGTACAGTAGGCCCACACAAACTGCAGAACACTGGTGCTTTGGGAACACTCAAATGATTTAATTCCCATTATTTAAAATCAGGAGACTGAATACGAACTGTGTGTGTGGCCAACCCTCCAGATTTTCGCGGGAGACTCCCAAATAGGGCTGGGCGATTTGGCCTAAAAATAAAATCTCGATTTTCTTTTTTTCCTAACTAATGGTCAATTTTCGATTTAAACCTCGTTTTTTTTCTGTTTTTTTCTAAACAAACCAGACCAAGGCAACATTTAAATACATTTTTTCTTTAATAACACAATAAAATAAATGAGATTACCAAGTAGTCTAGGCCTATGTGAACAAATCAGTTGTTCAAGAATAAAAAAAATAAAATAAAAACAGCACCACGGCACTTGGCTGTCATTAATGTGCAAAGATTTTTTTTAAATCAAACTGAACAAAAAATCTCTTGTAAGCCATCCCTGAAAAAAAAAAAAGAATAATAAAAAAATACCCTCAAACAAAATAACATCCCTTTAACTTTCTAGGAAGTTGTCTTTCTACAGACCTTACACAGAACAGTTGTTTGTTCTATGTATGACCGCTTGTACCCGAACCACTTCCATACAACTGAAGTAGCACCTTTTTTAGGAATGAGTTCTTCCTCATCTGTGTTCGTGGACATTTTTATGGTACGTCTGTCGGTGAAGCGGTGAATGTGATTGTAGTAGGCTATGTGACTACCCGATCTGCAGCTCTGCACATGTGCACAGTGTTATAAATTAAAATCAATGTTTTTGATGGCATAAAGTACCTTAAACATACCGTCAGTTTAAATGCTGTTTTATACTGAAAAACCAGAAGTTCTCGTGCATAGAGGTGAATTTAGTAGCGATATGACACGGAGTGTTGCACATCGAAACCTACTGATTTCAACACTACAACTACTGTATAGACGTCGAGATATTATTATTGCTGAATATTAAATGAAGGTACAGTTTATTTGAATACGTTTGTTTACAGACGTGGGTAGCATGAGACAACATCCGGAACTACCAGAAATGAAACCAGCCGTGAAGTTTTTCCTGTATTGAGTATTGATTACAGTGTTCAAAATAGGGGTGCAACAACTAATCGACTTAATCGATTAAAATCGATTACCAAATTAGTTGCCAACTAATTCAGTCGTCGATTCGTTGGTGACGTCATCACGTGCGTTTTACGCGACGTTAAACTACAACGTTATCGGTACTGGAGACATTTAAAAAATATATGTCATGTATTATTGATACAAAAACATTATATCGCAGTCTTAGTGTGGCCAGCTCATTTATAATATGTAAAAAGACAAACAAATGCGTCTATGATGTATTTTCGATCAGACGAGATCTCTCTCCCTGGTCTGTGTGCGAGGGGGCGGGGCCGTTTACACACACGCGGCTGCTACATGCAGCAACACACTGCGGAGATGGCGGAGAGAACGCCGCTCCGAGGTGTGGTTAAACTTTACCCGTCTCGATGCTCGTTGCCAAAAGTGCAATAAGAGTTTAGCATGTAAGGGCGGTAACACGAGCAATTTGTCTAAACATTTAGCAAAAGTGCTCCACATCCAGACGGAGGAATGCACCGGGTTCGACTGTCTCTCTAGCAGCTCTGTAGCCCCATCCACGAGCAACGTTTCCACGTCAGGTGTTCTGTATGCTAGCAGCAACACACGGAGTTAACACAATGATATAAACATGGGGTAATGATTTGAGGAAACTGAGTTAGTTAGTTTGTTAAAGTTTCAGCTATTCTGTTTACAATTCTGTCATCACATTATTTATTATTTGCTAAAACACTGTTGTTTCTTTTGATGTGAAATATTATTTATTTAATTTAAATGAAAAGCAATGTTCATTTTGTAAACAATTTGTTTAGTTAATTTAATAATATGTATTTTTGAATCAAGTATTCATCTTTATTGTCTTCATTGTTAGTTTCCACATGCCTAAAACAACCTCAAGCTAAATCTAAAAGTTGATGGCTAAATAAGAGCGTTTGAGAAATTGTGCAAGGCGTAATAGTCCGAATAGTCGATTAATCGTTTCATTAATCGATAGATTAATCGACTATCAAATTAGTCGTTTGTTGCAGCCCTAGTTCAAAACCATATTCAATGAAAAGTCATGAAAGAGATAAGGAGGAGAAAAGGCGTGTTTAGTTATATATGTAATGTACAATGTCTGAGTCCTCTGTTATGCTCAACAACGAACACAGCATAACAACAGCAGATCGGGCAGAGCTGCAGATCGGGTAGTCACAGGCAATGTGGCTGAGTTTTGTGCGCGTTCTGGAAAGTGAGAGAGTAAGCTACTACGGAGTCCCTTAAAGAGCCTGTGACACGGTTTTCCCCCATCATCCAAACCCATCAATTTGAGTACATATCGTCCCCTTGAAAACCGTTACTGAACTGATTTTGGATATTTGTACTTTGATAACCATTAATCTGCCTTCAATGTTGACAATTTTCTGGATCTTCTCGCGGATTCTTCAAGTCCCGCCAAATGATGGGTGACGTCATTGCGGGCACAGCGCTCCAGCTGCACCGTCCAGGATCCCAGCTTCTGCATGTAAACCTTTATATATATATACAGTCAGATGTAAACGCACAACGGCGCACACAGCAGCACGCTCAGACAGCGATGACAGGTTAATGTTGAACGTGTCTGAGAGCTCATATGAGGCTGAAGGATCGGTTTATGTTGTATCTGTTAGAAGTTTAGGAATGAGGTGCGTCAATATGGGCGATCATCTGGTCATGTAGCCAGTGGTGGAATGGGACTACAAATCATCCCGGGACTCTCGACCGGCCCACTTCGGTACGGTACCGCTAGTAAATTGTCAACGGGGGGAGTGGGGGATGTCAGGGGCGGCAGGTGCTGTATATAGTAAATGTAAATATGTAAATATTTGTGTCACTGCATCCTGGTAAAATACAAATATAATGTATAATGTCTGTGTCTTTGACATTAGCGCTGCTAGCCACCTGTGCCCTGTACTACGAAGCCAGTTCAACAGACCCTGGATATGTTTGAGTAACAAACAAACTAACAACAACAAACTAACAAACGAGATCTCGCTAAGCGGTCCGACGATGCTGGTTATCAACTCGGTAAATCAAGCCAGGGTTTCTCTCTCCAGCTGAGAGCGCGTTCACGTCTAAGACACGCGTGGATCTGACTTTAATTACATTTGTCTCGAGTGTTTCGTCAACATAATGTGTTAAATAATACTTCTGCATCCAGTCTGTGACACTGTGAGTGTTGCACGGCCAGATGAGGCTGGAGAAGCTGACTCAGATCAGGAAATATATGATATATTATGATATTATATGATCGATGATCTGATTGATGATGTAATATGAATGATAAGTGCGACACGTCGGCGTCTTCTCTGCATACGGCAGTTTAACCTGTATTTTCTTTATCCTGTAATATGACTTGAGAGATTTAAACTCCGCACACTGAGTTGATCTCTTTTCTATAGACGCCGGAGGCGGGCAGCGTCAGGTAAAAGAAGTTATTTAGCCTTCTCAAACCTGAGCCTCACGCGCCGCCTATGGGAGATGTGCTGGTGACTTATCCGACCGGCCCACTTCGGTACCGGCCCATCGGGATTCGTCCCGCCGATGGCCAGTCCACCACTGCACCCAGCCCACGTAAACTGTCAACGGGGGGAGCCTCGCTGCGGGGAAACGGTGGACCTAGTGTCCCGATCGGAGTGGGAATAATAATAATAATCCGTGCATTTTATCCATTAATTTCCCCAACATTGTGGTAAAAAAAACACACGTTTAATCCATGTTGGTGTACTACAACTACAAAAAGCATCGGTTTGTTTTCTCATCAATGCAGACCGGCTCAAACAAACGATCATTTAATGTATCATATGTTCGCCGAATTGACATGAAAGCACTAATAAATGTAGTTTCATCCACTTGAGTTTACAACCACAAAAATAATCGATATGTTTTTATATCACATCCGACGGGAGGAAATTCAGCAGCTCTCACTCCCGATTTTTAATCCTAATGTAATCATCATCTTCGCCACAATCATCTATGTTTATGTCGCCGGATTGACATGAAAGCACTGACAAATATGAATATACTGTAGTCAACTTCATTAAAACGTTATTAACGTGCCTGAACTCAGTAATTCACCATTTCTACGCATAACAACACACTTTGTCCGTGTTTGGCTCTCGAAGCGTTCCCGCATTGACGTCACTTCCGGCTTCCCCCAAAACTTCAAAATGAGTCGAAGGAATTTCCCCGCGATGTTCGAAATTATTGATATTTAACGGAACGGTATCGCTTTTTCTTTTTTAAACTGACGGTTCGAGATTACTAGTAGCCCAATATTTCATTGCACAACAGTTGTTGGGATGGTGTCACAGGCTCTTTAAAGCAAAACAAATCTGCGGAGTCTAGAAATGTTTTAAAATCGCGATTTTTCGGATCAGCCTTTTCACAAACCGTAGGAAAGTAAAAATGCAAATTAATTGTGAAAACCGAAAAAATCGCCCAGCCCTACTCCCAAATTCATTGCCCTCTCCCGGTTTCCTCCCGGGGTCATATTTCTGACAAAATCAGATTTACTCACAACTGTTTCCACTCGGACTTTAATACAGCTACACCATTGTTCGGTTTCCATGGTAGCGCGTCTCTTTAGTAGCGCGCGCAACTCAAAGTCTGAGAGGGTGAGGAATCACATAAAACTGAACAAGAATCGACAACTCGACCCTCTGCTCACTCCTTTCCTGTAAAATACAGGTCCATATGTCCATATGCTCCATGGTGCTACAGGCATTGACCTTACAACTACAATAAGCATGTAAATGTTAATCTCCAGCTCCGGTGATCCACTAGCACCCGGAGTCTCCACCTGCAGACGCAGCCATCCTCAACAACTACTGTAGCGTCACCTTGGATACGAGTCCAAACAACTCACAGACTGCATCGGGCGCTGAAATTGGCGCCCTATGACCATCAGATCTGACGACGCTGATTTGCTGAAATTATGTTTTGGCGGCATAGTTTACAGATGGCAATAGAGAACCGCAGTGACGCGTCCTAAACCCCGGAAGTAAGTTAGCATTTTTACCACTTCCGGTTCCTTCGACAAAAAGCAATGCATTTTCTCCATAGGATTTTGGAAAATAGCTTGAAATAAGGTCTGTGTTTGACACAAATTGAAGAGACGGATCACGTTTTGTTCTACGACATTAAATACATCAGCAGTGACCCCACTGTAGGGCTGTACAATTTAATCGATCTTGCGATATATATCGATATTTAGTTTTCCGAGAAAGTATCGATATTTCAGCCGCGGGTATCGATACATTAAGTCTGATAACTGTGTTCGTTATACTCGCGTCCAGGAGAGAAGCTTTATAAAGGAGACTAATTGAGTCTCTGAGAAGGTTCAAATGTATACTTGAATTAATAAAAAGCGCGGTAATGTTACAAGCAGAAGATGGTTCAGTCAGAAAAACAGCTGTGTTCTGGCTCTCGTGAGCGAGGGAAGAGAG
Organism: Pseudochaenichthys georgianus; assembly: GCF_902827115.2. NCBI lineage: Eukaryota > Metazoa > Chordata > Actinopteri > Perciformes > Channichthyidae > Pseudochaenichthys > Pseudochaenichthys georgianus. Next base: position 45,088,225 of record NC_047506.1, on the reverse strand, counting down.
CGAGCTCCACCTTTCCAGCTGTTAAATATCCTCTGCTGAATCCTCCCTGTGGGCCGGTTGGCGCTGCTGGGGATCGGCCCTCCACGTCTCCAGTGTTCGTTGTTGCGCATTACAGAGGATTCAGACATTGCACATTAAATATATAACTAAACACGCCTTTTCTCCTCCTTATCTCTTTCATGACTTTTCATTTAATACATTTTAAACGCTGTAATCAATACTCCAAAAATACCTCACGGCTGGTATCATTTCCGGTAGTTCCGAATGTTGTCTCATGCTACCCATGTCTGTAAACAAACGTATTCAAATAAACTGTACCTTCATTTAATATTCAGCAATAATAATATCTCGACGTCTATAGTTGTAGTGTTGAAATCAGTCGGTGTGCAACACTCCGTGTCATATCGCTACTAAATTCACCTCTATAGGAAATTGTATATTAGCCACATGCTAAATGCTAACCGGAGATGAAGGATTTTCAGAATAAAAGCTCAACAACTGGTTGTGCACAACAACTTCTGGTTTTTCAGTATAAAACAGCATTTCAACTGACGGTATGTTTATGGTACTTTATGCCATCAAAACATTGATTTTAACTTCTAACAAGTCCCATTCAAATCCCCCGTGTTCCGCCACCTGCTGCACCTTTTCATTCTCCATTGTCCATTGTGATACTGCACTTTACAGCTACAGTTTGCACTGTTTCAATAAATGAAACTAATTTTCTCACCACATCTTTTGATTCATTTTGTCCAGCATTTGCAAGCTGGAGACTCTCTGTCAGAGCCATATATTGTATAATTGATGCTTTCAGTTTTCAGTTGAATTAATTCAATCCAAGTCAATGGAACACTCACAAGATGTCACCAAAATCCCACTGTCCCTTTTAAAATCTTTCAGAAAATGATATAAGTGTATCGAATTATATCGAATCGTATCGTTGGCTGAATATCGTGATGTATATCGTATCGTTGGCTGAATATCGTGTATCGTATCGTATCGTGAGATTAGTGTATCGCCACAGCCCTACCCCACTGGTGATCTTTGAAGAGTTTAGGTGTCTGAAAAACGATGGTTGTTAACATGTGGCTGAATAGGATTACAGAAGTTGTCGAGGCCGTTGTACGTCATTACACCAAAAACGTAAACACTCCCGCTAAGTTTGTTTGCCCTGTTCTGCTTGAAAGTATTGATGTGTTGGTCGCGAACGAGCCGATTCTTTTGAACGGCTCTTTGGTACGAACGAGGGGAACCGAGTCCTACTTGGTGAGAGCCGTTATCGTTCAATCGTTGGTCCGCACTCACTGCCTGCCAAAATCCACTCGCCTTTTAAAAAGCTTGATTTTGTTCCCCAAACGTATTCTGTGAAGACCCGCCCCTACTCTGATTGGTAGGTTTCAGCACGAGGAGTGAGATGGGGTGGGTCTTCACGGAATACGCGAGAGAGAGAAGTCATAACAAGTGGTACAGGACAGGTAGAGGACGTGTTTTTCGGATGGAAAATGAGCCAAACGTGAAAACGCAGCAGCACTTGGATGCACTTCAACCAAAACCCAGGCAGTGATAAAGCGCACCATTTGTAAAGGCAAAATACCCTTTAAAGCAGGGTCAACAAATAATCTCCATCGCCACTTAAAAACACAGTATCTAATATTAAGAGTTGCATGAATTTCATTCAAGGCAAGGCAACTTTATTTACTTAACACATACAGAGGATACATTCAAAGTACATTCACTGACATGAATGACATGGATATGGCGCCACCTTGTGTCATGTTTACAATGCCAATTATTGACATTAGGTCTGGCAATACAGTCAATCATTATCCTGGTGATTATTTCTTGGGATGTCCCGATCACCTTTTTTTGCTCCCGATCCGATTCCGATCATTTGATTTGGACGATCTGCCGATACCGATTTTTCCCGATCTTTATGCAATGCATTGAGAAAAAAAAGGTAACATAACGGCTGGTCATCTAATGCGATGAATTCAGCTATCTTGGCTGTTATTTTTTTGGCCTTTTCACTGTTCTGGGGCAGTTTCTCTTTCCTTTTAAAAGTCTCTGAAAGTGTTGGTTGTTTCAGTGCCGTTACCTGAGTGGCCGCTGTGTACTCGTCGTGTTGTTGTTGGTGTTTGTTTCTCAGGTGGCGTATTAGATTGGTCGTGTTGAACGTAGCTCTGTTCTTTCCACCACGCGGAATCTCCGCCTTGCAAACATTGCATCTGGCTGTTACACTGCCTTCGCTTTCAATTTTATAATACTTCCAAACTCCTGACATTTTCTCTGTCCCGACTCCCGAGTCACCAGCTGAACGTAGCCTCTCGTTAGCTTACTGCTACTATTAGACACTGCGCCCACTCTGTTGCCAGATTTCAGAGAAATAAGCAACCAGGTCTGAAAACAAGCCCAAAAGAAGCAACACATATGTAATGTTGTGTAATTTTAAACCAAAACTAAGGCCTCAGGATGACTTTAAGACGTGAACATGGTCATTTTTGTTTTGTAACATTAAATAAAATTAATAAAAATATTTTATAAAAAAATAATAATAATTCCCGATCCCCGATTTTTTTCTCCCGATTCCGATCTTTTGAAAATCACGTGATCGGCTCCGATCACGTGATCGGATCGGGACATCTCTAATTATTTCGTAGATAAACCTAGTAACCCCTTTAAAAAAACGGCTCTTTCGAACAGCTCTTTCAAAGGAACGGAGCCATAAGATCCGGCTCCCTTCAAAGAGCCATAATTCCCATCACTACTTGAAAGCAAGTTGTGATGGGAACCTTAGCAAAATGCGCTCTTGCAAACTGTTAAAACAAACGTTTCAACTTGTACAATTTTTAATGTGTAGTTTTTAATATGGATCTTAAGTTGTGTGACGTTGAAGCAGCGATCCTGTTGTAGTTCGTTTATAGCATAACCTTAGCATTTTGCTTCTTGTGACTAGATTTATGATTAGAAAATTATAAAAGTAGGGTAGACATGTGGATATTATCCGGCTGAACAAAACGTGATCCGTTTCTTGAATGTGTGTCAACCACAGACCTTATTTCCTATGGAGAAATTGCATTGCTTTGTTGACGAAGGAACTGGAAGGAGTTTACATCCGGGTTTTAGGACGCGTCACTGTGGTTCTCTATAGGGCTGCAACAAACGACTAATTTGATAGTCGATTAATCTATCGATTAATGAAACGATTAATCGACTATTCGGACTATTATGCCTTGCACAATTTCTCAAACGCTCTTGTTTAGCCATCAACTTTTAGATTTAGCTTGAGGTTGTTTTAGGCATGTGGAAACTAACAATGAAGACAATAAAGATGAATACTTGATTCAAAAATACATATTATTAAATTAACTAAACAAATTGTTTACAAAATGAACATTACACACACATTAAATGGTGTGCGGCCGTGAAGCCAGGACAGTAAACAAACATGTCGTCGGTAGTATGGGACTATTTCAAAGTTTCAGAGCTAAGGCCCTGACACACCAAGCAGTCACCAGAGGACTAGCCGACGCTGAAGTCGGCTGTTGCCTGGCCGTGTTCTCCTGCGTTTTGGCCATGTGTCGCACGGGAACACACCGCACCGACTTCAGTGCATGAGTGGCAATAACTCTCCTTACCAGCAGGCGGCGGTAGTGTGTATTCGTCATTCAAAAGAGGCAACAACCGGAAGACAGAGAAGAAGAAGAAGAGTATCTTTTCTCCGTAATATCATACAGAGCTGGCCTCTCCTGGATCAAGGTGATGAGCAGGTCTTCGTTTGCATCATTCCAGATCGCCATGATGAGATGAAAATGAATAGCAGTCTGTGTGTGCCTTCTTAAATCGTTTGTTTACATCCCTCACTTCCGCTTCGCTTCTCATGCACTGATTTGCTAGCTGAACAGCCAATCAGAGTGATTATTTGGTCCGACTGCCAGACCCGATGCATGGCCGATTCAACATGTTGAATCGGCCATGCATCGGGTCTGGCAGTCCAAATAAGGCGTGTCACGGTCGACGGTGCGGGACACACCAACCTGACTACGGCGCCGCGAATGCCCGACGGCCTCTGACGGCCTCTGACTCCCAAAATCGGGTTGGTGTGTCAGGGCCTTTAGATAGTTCGCTTGCTATTTGTATTAACAAATGCAATGCAGAAGTTCCACGAGGAGGGAAAAAGGCAACGAGCTATAATACTTCCAACCTGATTAGTCACCTGAAACATCGCCATCGCTACGATGGTGTGTTAAAAGCGTACGAAGGCACCGGGGCTTTTACCTATATCGACGAGGCTTTTGAAAAAGGCACTTTATTTGGGAAAATAAATATGGTCACTTTGAAGAGTCAAAACTGTTCTTGGCTTTGTTGTGTTCATAGTAGTAATGCTCATGTCATTTGCTCACTACTAGTCTTTTTTTACCACCAGGTGTGCAAAAACTACAGGTACATTTAATATATATATTATATTATTATCGGTTATCGGTATCGGTCTTGAGAAGCAGGAAGTTATCGGTATCGGTTTCAAAAAACCAATATCGTGCATCCCTAAATATTTCACATCAAATGAAACAACAGTGTTTTAGCAAATGGTATTAAATAATGTGATGACAGAACTGTAAACAGAATAGCTGAAACTTTAACAAACTAACTAACTCGGTTACCTCTAATCATTACCCCATGTTTATATAATGAGTTAGCTCCGTGTGTTGCTGCTAGCATACAGAACACCTGACGTGGAAATGTTACTCGTGGATGGGGCTACAGAGCTGCTAGAAAGACAGTGGAACCCGGTGCATTCCTCCGTCTGGATGTGGTGCACTTTTGCTAAATGTTTAGACAAATTGCTCGTGTTACCGCCCTTACATGCTAAACTCTTATTGCACTTTAGGCAACGAGCATTGAGACGGGTAAAGTTTAACCACACCTCGGAGCGCGCTCTCTCCGCCATCTCCGCAGTGTGTTGCTGCATGTAGCAGCCGCGTGTGTGTAAACGGCCCCGCCCCCTCGCACACAGACCGGGGAGAGAGATCTCGTCTGATCGAAAATACATCATAGACGCATTTGTTTGTCTTTTTGCATATTATAAACGAGCTGGCCACATATAAAGTTTAACCACACCTCGGATATAATGTTTTTGTATCAATAATACATGACATATATTTTTTAAATGTCTCCAGTACCGATAAAAAGACCAATAACGTTGGAGCTTAACGGCGCATAAAACACACGTGATGACGTCACCAACGAATCGACAACTGAATTAGTTGGCAACTAATTTGTTAATCGATTAAGTCGATTAGTTGTTGCACCCCTAGTTCTCTATGTGTTGGCTGCTGCTGCACTGGCTGAGGGCTCCTTTCTTAGCGCCCAGACGAGAGAGGGTAATGATACACGCTGCGGCCAGGCAGGAAACATGTAACTTATCAGTAACTTTAGACATCGTAACACAATTTTAAACGAGATTTTATTGTAGATTATACATTTTACTGATACCAATTATATAATATTTACCTTGTTTATTAAAATAAATATATATATTCTTTTTAAATATATATATATATTTTTTTTAATGACAATCAACATGTGGGAAGAGAGGCCCCTATGGGCCTGCCGCCACTGACTGCTGCATTAATTCGTTTTTTGCATTTTACTTCTGCAGATGTATGATGCTGTGGTAACTTTTTAGAATTTAACTGACAACATATTATATTATAAAAGTTCAATATATGTTAGTAGCGTTGCTGTCCTGTGAGAATCAGGTATTGATTGTCAAAATTGTCAGATTGTCAAAATGTCATTAGTTTCTTATTTATATACTTATTTTATATTTCCCAAGTACCTCTAATTTGTACTTAAAAGGCCCATCTCATGGCCATTTCGACTGATCATAATTCCATTGTTGAGGTATACTCAGGGGTGCACATAACTGGTACGCATGCGCGGCAAAAATCTGAATTGCGTAACGTCACTTGTGTCACTACGCCCCTTTGCGTACCTCAAAACATCTAAACAAAACACATATTTCGTCTACACGTGTTTCTTGTCAAGTTTTGGAGTAAACTACGAGACATGTAAAAAAAAAAGCAGCTACGTTGTCGTTTCGCTCCCTGCAAAAACTCTTCGGACTTTCTGTGACTGACTGAACTGGAGCTGGCCGAGCCGCGCAGGACATAACCGACGGACCTGTGAAGCTGCAGTTGCAAACTTACTCGGAGTGTTATGGAAGAGTTTGAAATCAGACAGAGGTGGAAGAAGAGCTCAGATATTGTACTTGAGTAAAAGTAGAAGTACCAGAGTGTTACTCTGTTACAATAAAAGTCCTGCATTCAAAATGTTACTCAAGTAAAATTAGAAAAGTATTATCATCAAAATATAGTTAAAATACCAAAAGTAAAAGTAGTCGTTGTGCAGATTGGTCCATTTCAGAATAATATGATATGTTTTGTAATGATTGATCATGAAAGTGTTCTCAAAGCTGGTAAAGGTGCAGCTAATTTTACAAATTAGATCAAAGTCAAGTAAAGTACAAATATCTCAAAATTGTACTTAAGTACAGTACTTGAAGAAGTGTACTTAGTAACTTCCCACATCTGAAATCAGATATGACTTCAAGTCATGTGATCATTTCTTAGTATTTGATCCTTCAAATTGGCCTCAGGAAATGCAAGGACTTCACAGTTTTGGCAACAAGTTTTGGAGAAAGCAAATCGGAGGCTTACAAATAGACAGGGAGGTGCATCTTCATCATCTTCATCATCTAGCAAGAAGTGTAAATAGAGGACAGTGAAGGAGACACTAAGGAGGACCACGCTTTGTGTGGGGTGAGTACCAAACGCTGTCGCCTGGTACTCATCTGAGTACCAAACGCTGTCGCCTGGTACTCATCTGAGTACCAAACGCTGTCGCCTGGTACTCATCTGAGTACCAAACGCTGTCGCCTGGTACTCATCTGAGTACCAAACGCTGTCGCCTGGTACTCATCTGAGTAACTCACTCAAAAAGTGATGTGCACCCCTGGGTATACTAAAATAGATTTATACCGTGCAATTTTCCAAACTCACATTGGTTTCTCACAGCATCTCTGTAAAGTATGTGTATTCACCGGTATTGACTCTCTGTCCTAAACGGCTTGTTGGAGCTCCTGCCCCCCCCTCCCTGTGAGCCCAGTGTGCTCTGATTGGTCGGGATGTTGCGAGGCTCGTTGCTGCGAGCTGCTGTGAGGAGCGGACAGGCTTCCGGGTCGGCGATACAGCGAGAACAAGCGAAACTCATCCTGAGCACACACAAACACTCACAGCCGAAGTAAAAACAATAATTGTGACTTGATATTGAGTAAGAGAAAGGTTTATAGCGCTGTGAGAACGGGTCTGTGGAGAGCATTTCTCCACCATCCCAACTTAGCAGCCCGAAAAACTAGGGCTGCACGATATTGGAAAGAACTGACATTGCGATTCCCCCCCCCCCTTCCTGCGATATATATTGCGATGTGAAAACATACAGGAATTGAAGAAAAGACAGTTTTTTCCCCCGCAAACCATCCTTTCTTGAACTTTAATGCTATACAATTTTTATACTATATTTAACCGGATGAAAGATTTTAATCGCCTCTGCACTGAGTAGACATGCTCATATTCTTAAACAGGAATGAGTATTAAATAGCTGCATTCTGTGCATAGGCCCTGTTATAGGTTGTTGATCTCTGTTGTCACGGGTTACATTACCCTGACCCGTTATGTTGTTCGTGTCTGATCCCTCTTTCATTTAAAAACCCAGTTATGTTTTAAGCATGAAAGCTGTAGGCCTATAGCTGTCAACTGTTCAAACTGTGATCACCAGTTCAATACATTTGACAAATTCGACTTTGTTTCTCTATGCTTTTTTGAAAATGTACAGGGTTCGTACGGGTGCTGGAAATCCTTGAAAATGCGTGATATTGTACAAGGTGTTTTCAAGGTTTGAAAAGTGCTTGAATTTTGGCAATGGTGCTTGAATTTGGGATGAAGTGCTTGAAATTGTAAATACTTTACTTCGCTTTTTAGATTAAAAGAAAATAAAGAAGTCGGAGCGCGCTTAATTGCTTCGCTTCTACATAAAACAGCTCTGCGGTCACGCGCGGCAAGTGTTTGTGTTACGTGTGACCTGGGCATTCTGATGAGAGTGATAGATGACTGTGTGCCAGGAGGTTGCCGTTTCAACGAGCGTTGGCTAGCAGAAGACAAATGCAAGCCATGGCTAAGACGAGGGTCAAGCCCACGAGTAGCCTCCTGCAAAGTTTGCAAAAATAACGATGCGAGAGTCTGCGCTGACGAGCCACATGAAAGGTACGCCGCAGTAGAGCATTTTAGATTAGGCTAACGTTGCATGTTACGTTTGTTTAAGCTAACGTTAGCGAGCTGAATAGCGAACTCCATGAGGGATAATAATAATTGCAGGGGACAATCATTTCGGAGGAGCGTACCTATGTTATGTGCGTTACAGTCGCCATCCTGTGGTGTTCAGAGGACGAAGCTCTCACGGCATTTCGTGTTATAGTCACGAAATATAATCTATTGATTCGACACAGAGCGATTTTGAAAGCAATGTATTTACATTACATTGCATTTAGCTGACGCTTTTATCCAAAGCGACTTACAATATATTTCTACTGGTAGTATGTTTCGTGCCTAAACCAAATGTGACTTGCTCTATCGAAATCAGTCACATTGACCCGAAGACACATTTTCGTTTGTATTACTGGTCTGGGGGAAGCTCGCGAGTGTGTTTGTGTATTTTTGCGTTTGTGTACTGGGGAAACACTCACAAGAAACACCGGCTGTTGTTATGCTTGCTGTGACGTTACATTAGTCCGTTCTCTGCTTGTAATTATGCCGAAGCTTCAAAGTTGTATTTATCATCTGAATTTGCCGAAAGAAGTTTAATATTCTGAAAGCCAATACTTTGTTTATTTGAAAACAGATGAAAACAAACTGTCTTTTATATAAAATTGAAGTATTATACAAGTAAAACTACATTTTGCTTTAATCCCATGTAATTCTTCCTTTGAAGATGTATAAGTCAGGAGTCTCGAGTAGTCAGCATTACCTACAAATCATTGGACACATTTGTAAATATTATTTTCCACTTGTTACCATTGTGAGTCTATTTGTATGCAGCTCTGCGTGATTTTTTTTGGCTACAATTCAGACTAATACGCAACCAGAGGTGGAATAAGTACTCGGATATTGTACTTGAGTAAAAGTAGAAGTACTCAGATCTTGGACTTGAGTAAAAGTAGAAGTACCAGAGTGTAGGAATACTCTGTTACAGTAAAAGTCCTGCATTCAAAATGTTCCTCAAGTAAAAGTAGAAAAGTATTCTCATCAAAATATAGTGAAAGACAGTAAAAGTAGTCGTTGTTTGATTGGTCCATTTCAGAATAATATATATGATATGTTTTATAATAATTGATCATGAAAGTGTTCTCATAGCTGGTGAAGGTGCAGCTAGTCTGAAGTACTTTGTAGACTGCAGGGTAGCTGGTGAAGGTGCAGCTAGTCTGAAGTACTTTGTAGACTGCAGGGTAGCTGGTGGATTTACTCCAGGTGGAACTAAAGTCTGATTCAACACTTGGTTATATTTACCATCATTCATCCACATCTGTGAAGTAACTAAAGGTGTTAAATACATGTAGTGCAGTAGAAGTACACCATGTACCACTGACCTATGTTTACTGCTAACCTAAAAGTACCTCAAAAATAGTAATCAAGAATGTATTGAAAAGGTATTTGGCTGATTGTTGTATATCGGCTCAGACAGGTTATATGGGAGGCCCAGTCTACGTACAGATGGGTCAATCATTTTGAAATATTAAACTTAGTTTTCTTTTCTTTAATTTTTCATCCTCATGTAGAATGCTATCACGAAACACATGTTTATGTTTATATAGCATAAAGAACATCTGATTTAATGTGAGGTAGGGAAATAATCATTTGAGTATAAGTATGTGTATATAAATATGTAATTTACAACCGCTGTAAGATGCTTGAAAAGTGTGAAAATGCAACTTGAAAATGCTTGAAAAGTGCTTGAATTTGACTTTGGAAAAGGTGTAAGAACCCTGAATGTATTTATTTATTTTTCAAAATGAATATATATATATATATATATATATATATATAGGATATGTACATTTCGGTTAATCGGTTAACCGTTTTTTTGGGGTTCGAATATTCGAATATACATTTGCTTTCAAATTCCCATCCCTACTCTGTAACAGGAATTACATCTAATTTAAAACTAAGTTTATAAATCATACATATAATACTGTGTTTTTTTTCCCTCTGCATGACATTTATTAATATAATCACAACTTGACTAACTGAGGAATATTGTCCTTGTCCTTATTTCCAGGGTCTCTCTCCCTCAGTGACCACAGAGAGGTCTGAGCCTCCGTCACCATGACAGACAACAAGCGTCTCGCCTTCTCCATCCTCCAGTTCCTCCATGATCAGCTCAAGTCAGGGAACCTGTCCTCAGGGGCCCAGGAGAGTCTGGAAGGTGAGTCCTCCTTAGACAACAAAACCAGGGGTAAAATACATGACTAAAACATTTTATATTATTATTATATATGATATTATTTGATATACTATCACAATGAGATATTTTTCCGCTCAAATTATGTGTGTACTGCAAGTATATTGGATGTACGAGCCACAGAGATGTTTAAAAATAACTTATCGTGAAGAATTTTCACTCTTTGATGCTATAATCAGAGTGGATTGAGTGTTTCTCAACACTTGCAGGAGAGTGAGACATTTTCTCTGTAGGATGTCCTGTCGATTCCAATATATTATTAAATGATATACATTACATATTATGTTGTATCTTAGTTGTTCATTTAATGTGTCAGAAGCTCATCCAACAACTTTCAGGTAAATATAAGTATATGATCTAGCTATTTATCGGCAGATAATGTATATTTAAGGATAAGAGACTAAGTAACTTGACATATCTTACTGTTATAATTGTTGTAATACAAATTATGTTGCTTTCCCCAAAAACCCAGATATGAGATGTCAAATAGTGATGATCAACACCACTTATACCTAGGGATGGGTACCGAGCCCCGGGGCTGAATTATTAAAGACCGTGGTACCGTTAAGCTCCGACGTTAGCGGTCTTTTTATCGGTACTGGAGACACGTAAAAAATATGTCATATGTATTATTGCTACACAAACATTATATTGCTGTTTTAGTTTCGCCAACTCCGTTTCTAATACGCAAAAAGACTGCAAAATGCGTCGTCTTAGTTTATTTTTAGTATTTTCGATCTCTCTCGCCCGCCTGCTTGCGAGGGGGCGGGGCAGTTTACACACACACGCGGCTGCTACATGCAGCAACACACACACGGAGGAGATGGCGGAGAGAACGCGCTCCGAGGTGGTTAAACTTTACCCGTCTCGATGCTCGTTGCCTAAAGTGCAATAAGAGTTTAGCATGTGAGGGCGGTAACACGAGCAATTTGTCTAAACATTTAGCAAAAGTGCTCCACATCCAGACGGAGGAATGCACCGGGTTCCACTGTCTTTCTAGCAGCTCTGTAGCCCCATCCACGAGGAACGTTTCCACGTCAGGTGTTCTGTATGCTAGCAGCAACACACGGAGTTAACTCCATTATACAAACATGGGCTAAAGATTAGAGGAAACTGAGTTACTCTTTATTGTTCTTCAAATCTTTATTCTTCCCCTTATTTCAGCCAATACTTTAGCTCTCCATAACTTCAACTTACTTTCAGCTACAGAAACCATTCAAATATTAAACTATTCAGCCTGTTCACGAATCGATGGGAAACCTTCAACTTTTTCAAAACATTTTATACTTTTTGAAATATTCAGCTTTTTAAACTCTTTTTTTAACATTGAAGTCAATGGGAGATGCCTTCAAATCCACTTTTCCTACACTTTGCGCCAAATGCTTCTCCTTCCACATAATTTCAGCCAAACAATTCATTCCAACTTTTATATGATCACAATACCTTCAGCTATAACACTTGTATAACATATTTTTGATATCTTTTACACTTTTTGAGATATTGAATTTAGTTTGGAGCTTAGCAGAGAGGCCTTTTTCAGATTTTAACATTAGAGTGGATGGAGCAGCTCGTTAACTCTAGAGTGCTTTGATCTCAAAACAGAGTGGAGCAGTGCTTAAAGAGCCTGTGACACGGTTTTCCCCCATCATCCAAACCCATCAATTTGAGTACATATCGTCCCCTTGAAAACCGTTACTGAACTGATTTTGGATATTTGTACTTTGATAACCATTAATCTGCCTTCAATGTTGACCATTTTCTGGATCTTCTCGCGGATTCTTCAAGTCCCGCCAAATGATGGGTGACGTCATTGCGGGCACAGCGCTCCAGCTGCACCGTCCAGGATCCCAGCTTCTGCATGTAAACCTTTATATATATACAGTCAGATGTAAACGCACGACGGCGCACACAGCAGCACGCTCAGACAGCGATGACAGGTTAATGTTGAACGTGTCTGAGAGCTCATATGAGGCTGAAGGATCGGTTTATGTTGTATCTGTTAGAAGTTTAGGAATGAGGTGCGTCAATATGGGCGATCATCTGGTCATGTAGCCAGTGGTGGAATGGGACTACAAATCATCCCGGGACTCTCGACCGGCCCACTTCGGTACCGCTAGTAAATTGTCAACGGGGGGAGTGGGGGATGTCAGGGGCGGCGGGTGCTGTAGATAGTAAATGTAAATATGTAAATATTTGTGTCACTGCATCCTGGTAAAATACAAATATAATGTATAATGTCTGTGTCTTTGACATTAGCGCTGCTCGCCACCTGTGCCCTGTACTACGAAGCCAGTTCAACAGACCCTGGATATGTTTGAGTAACAAACAAACTAACAACAACAAACTAGATCTCGCTAAGCGGTCCTACGACGCTGGTTATCAACTCGGTAAATCAAGCCAGGGTTTCTCTCTCCAGCTGAGAGCGCGTTCACGTCTAAGACACGAGTGGATCTGACTTTAATTACATTTGTCTCGAGTGTTTCGTCAACATAATGTGTTAAATAATACTTCTGCATCCAGTCTGTGACACTGTGAGTGTTGCACGGCCAGATGAGGCTGGAGAAGCTGACTCAGATCAGGAAATATATGATATATTATGATATTATATGATCGATGATCGACTGATTGATGATGTAATATGAATGATAAGTGCGACACGTCGGCGTCTTCTCTGCATACGGCAGTTTAACCTGTATTTCCTTTATCCTGTAATATGACTTGAGAGATTTAAACTCCGCACACTGAGTTGATCTCTTTTCTATAGACGCCGGAGGCGGGCAGCGTCAGGTAAAAGAAGTTATTTAGCCTTCTCAAACCTGAGCCTCACGCGCCGCCTATGGGGGATGTGCTAGTTACTTATCCGACCGGCCCACTTCGGTACCGGCCCATCGGGATTCGTCCCGATGGCCAGTCCGCCACTGCACCCAGCCCACGTAAACTGTCAACGGGGGGAGCCTCGCTGCGGGGAAACGGTGGACCTAGTGTCCCGATCGGAGTGGGAATAATAATAATAATAATCCGTGCATTTTATCCATTAATTTCCCCAACATTGTGGTAAAAAACCACACGTTTAATCCACGTTGGTGTACTACTACAACTACAAAAAGCATCGGTTTGTTTTCTCATCAGGAAATGCAGACCGGCTCAAACAAACGATTTTTAATCATCATCCTCACGATCATTTAATGTATCATATGTTCGCCGAATTGACATGAAAGCACTAATAAATGTAGTTTCATCCACTTGAGTTTACAACCACAAAAATAATCGGTTTGTTTTTATATCACATCCGACGGGAGGAAATTCAGCAGCTCTCACTCCCGATTTTTAATCCTAATGTAATCATCATCTTCACCACGATCATTTATGTTTATGTCGCCGAATTGACATGAAAGCACTGACAAATATGAATATACTGTAGTCAACTTCATTAAAACGTTATTAACGTGCCTAAACTCAGTAATTCACCATTTCTACGCATGACAACACACTTTGTCCGTGTTTGGCTCTCGAAGCGTTCCCGCATTGACGTCACTTCCGGCTTCCCCCAAAACTTCAAAATGAGTGAAGGAATTTCCCCGCGATGTTCGAAATTATTGATTTTTAACTAAACGGTATCGCTTTTTCTTTTTTAAACTGACGGTTCGAGATTACTAGTAGCCCAATATTTCATTGCACAACAGTTGTTGGGATGGTGTCACAGGCTCTTTAAAATTCTCCCTCAAAAATATTTTAAACTTGCCATAATTCCCAAACCCTACACTCCTCAGACATATTTTTTCATGAAAAACGTAGGAAAACCTCTCCTAGGTTGGAAAATAAAAATAAAATAAGAAAAGATTTTAAACAAAATGCCTCTTGAGGGCATGAAGAGAGAAAAAGTCCAGCTAGCTCCCAATTGATTGCCATGTTAAATTGTTCCAGATCTTTCTTCAGAGCAGGGAGAAGTACACTTTAGACAAACTGCTCCCATCTCCACATTTTACACACAAAACCCCAAAAAACAACATATTTCAGTTCATTGGGGTTCCCTGATGCTCACGGTCTGGTCATTTATTTTTATAGGAGCCATAGTTTTTGAACAGGTGGCAACATTGTCAGATATAATCCTCAATGCATTCTTATGGGACTCAGTGCTGCAGTTGGTTGTCATGGTGTTGCTGGGCAGATTGGAGCCACACACACAGTGATTGACATCATCAGAGCATACTCCCTCTCTCTCTCTCTCTCTCACACACACACACACACACACACACACACACACACACACACACACACACACACACACACACACACACACACACACACACACACACACACACACACACACACACACACACACACACACACACACACACACACACACACACACACACACACACACACACACACACACACACACACACACACACACACACACACACACACTCTCTCTCAAACACACACACTCTCTCAAACACACACACTCTCTCAAACACACACACACACACACACACACACACACACACACACACACACACACACACACACACACACACACTCTCTCAAACACTCTCTCAAACACTCTCTCAAACACTCTCTCAAACACACTCTCAAACACACACACTCTCTCAAACACACACACACACACACACACACACACACACACACACACACACCACACACACACACACACACACACACACACACACACACACTATCTCTCAAACACACACTCTCTCTCAAACACACACTCTCTCTCAAACACACACTCTCTCTCAAACACACACTCTCTCTCAAACACACACTCTCTCTCAAACACACACACACACACACACACACACACACACACACACACACACACACACACACACACACACACACACACACACACACACACACACTCTCTCAAACACAGACAACACTCTCTCTCTCTCTCTCTCTCCATAGTTTTTGAACGAGTGGCAAAATGGTCAGATATACAAGTCAATGCATTCTTATGGGACGCAGTGCTGCAGTTGGTTGTCTCTGATCTCTGGACACACACAGGTGTTCTGAGTAGGTGCTCAGGAACAGAAACAAACACTGACAGACTAGACTTTAACAGACTGTCTCAGCCTATTATTTTCTGTCTGATGGAGACTTCATACTGACTTCAACAGGTTCCACATATTTTATACATTATTGGTGACGTATGGTTTTAGTCGAAAAGTTTGCAGTCAAAATATTCTGCTGCCTTTTTACTTTCTTTTCTCATCTTAATACAAATTCATTCACTACTACTTACATCTGATATTTAACTCCTTCAGCCTATTTTCAGCTGCAGAACCCATTCAACTATTATATTATTCAGCTATTTCAGGACATCAGGGCTATACATGTTGTTGTTTATACCTTTTTTTAAACCTTTTCTTTGAAATATTAAGCTTTTTCTGCATTTGTTTAGCTAAAAGCAGCTACCATTCAGCTAATAACACATTCAGCTTTTTCTGCATTTTCAGCTAAATTCAGCCATAAATGTTCACAGTTTCCAGCATTCGCACGCATTTTCTGCAGGAAATGCATTTTCTAGTTTTGTTTCAGCTATTCTGTTTACAATTCTGTCATCAGATTATTTAACACGATTTGTTAAAACATTGTTGTTTCTTTTGAGGTGAAATATGATTTATTTAATTCAAATAAAAAGCAATGTTAGTTTTGTTCACAATTTGTTTAGTTAGTTTACCTTGTTTTTTTTCTCCAAAAGAACCGATAAAAGTACCGTTAAAAGACCGGATCGATAAGCGGGATCGCAACTCCGGTTCAAGCTCCGTGCCAGAGCTTTTCAGGTTCAGAACCGGTTCTTCGGTTTAGCTCCGGCTCTTTTCACACCGCCCAGAGTCCGACTGGTGCTGCGTCATTGCGTCATTATTTGCGCCATGACGTAACCGTTTGCGTGCCTGCTTTATAAAGCCAAACCGTGCGGGAACCCCTCACAGCTCACACACTTGATTGTGTTGAAGTGCTACTCGTTTTGGTTTTGCTCTGTCGAAACGAAATGGAAGAAATTGGACGACTTTCCTACCAACTTTACAGTCGTTACATGCTACATTAAAAACTGCTTTACAATCGTAATCATCAACTTCAACGACGATTCCGATTCCCCCTGCCGCCGCATCGACGTAAGCGTGACGTATGCGGTGCTTTTGCTCGCGCCGGACAATTTTTTTTGGTGCTTGAAACGGAGAGGCTGCTCAGCTGCGGTGTGAACAGGAAAACCCGGTGCTTTTCAAGCTCCAGCTCCGAACCGGCCCTGGAACCGCGTTGGTGTGAATGAGGTAATGGTGGTAGTTTTATGTTGTTTTATCAGATTGTTTATAGAGTGAGTTTGCCCTTCTGCAGTTGCTGTTCAGTGTTTGGAGACAGCGTTTGAAGTTTCGACTGACGACCATACCCTCGCTGTCCCCATGACGTTACCGGAGATCTTCGCCTCAGCCACAGCCGGGGTAAAGCAGCTTGTGTGACTTTTCACATGTGAAATATAAATATCTGTTAATAAAGATCAAATCAGGTTGAGTATGTTGAGGCAGGGATGTCAGTCTCAGTTTGTTTGTTGCAGCTTCCGGTTGAGTCGCAGGTCAACAACAACACCGCTCCTCAACAACCTCCTAACTCCATCACCGAGGATCAGAGAGAAGAGGCAGAGGTGCTCAAAACTGATGGTGAGACGACAATAAGGAAGGATCTTCTCTTCACTGCCGTTATTTGGGATTTATTTTCTATATTTTATTTACAATAAGGTGATGTGTTTTGAACTGCAGGTAACGACCAAATGAAAGTGGAGAACTACGGAGCTGCTGTTGAGTTTTACTCGAAGGCCATCGCCATCAACGCTCAGAACGCCGTCTATTACTGCAACAGGTCAGTGTCCCGTCAGGTCTCCCTAAAAGTTTCTATTCTGACTGATAGCTCATACATTTTCTTACTATACGAATCCTATTATCATTATAATACATTACATCTTATTTTCTGACAAGGCTATATTTTGTATTATTTATCAGAATGTGCAAAGTAACTAAAATTATAACACAGATGTAGTGCTGTTCAAAATACAATAATCAACTCCCACATGTGGTGGTGTAAAATTATAATATAGCATACAACTTAGATAATCAAGTTTAGAAACGTAATCTAATTATACACCATGTAATGTAATGTAAAATCAATTTTACATTATTACAATATGTTTGTTATAATAATATCGGATACTGCTTAGATTTAGGGCGTTTAAATGTTTAGATCAAAATCCTAAAGCAGACCTTTTTTCTCTCTAGTATTTGAGTGTCATTCAGTCTGACACTTCTACAATGGATGCATGCATAAGTGTACACCAACCAGTAGGGATGGGTATCGAGAACCGGTACTAAGTCAGTACCGGTACCTGATTGGACGGTATTGGTATACCGCCGCTGGACAAACGGTGCTGCTATCGGTATATGAATTACGCTACTTCCTTAGTTGAGTTCATCCCGTGTGACGTATCCGGTTTGAATACCACTCTGATTGGCCACTGTGAATGCCACTCGTCATCTCTCCTAACAGCGCTCTTATTATTGTGAGACTCCCGGGGGCAGACCATAGCAGGGGCAGACCATAGCAGGGGCAGACCATAGCAGGGGCAGACCATAGCAGGGGCAGACCATAGCAGGGGCAGACCATAGCAGGGGCAGACCATAGCAATAGCAGGGGCAGACCATAGCAATAGCAGGGGCAGACCATAGCAGGGGCAGACCATAGCAGGGGCAGACACAACATCTTGCTAGAAACAGCGTCTCAAGGCTTCTTAACATTTAACAAGCTATTAACGATGCATACCCACTTAACGGGAACAACTCAGCTAACAGACGATATTAACCATTGTACCTACACGGAACAGAAGTCCAACACCAAGAGTCTAAAATCAACACTTAGCAAAACGGGCTAACGGCTACTTTAGCACATCACTGGCAAAAGCGATCTTTTCTACGTCATTTTATCTGCACAAACAACATGCCACATGAAAGCTGAGATTCCACAGATTCCATTGGTATAAAAAGTCACTGAGCTAGCAGCCAGGAAAGAGCAAGAAAAGAACTTCACTTTACTTCGCCATGATGATAATTATGTCTTACCTTTGCTGTTCAAGGGCATAACAACGGTTAATCCAATGTCTCTGTAACTTTAAAATGATTACTGATAATCCATCATTACAATAAACGCAATAAACGGATTATAATGGTTAGCCGACCGGAGCTTTCGGTTTAGGAGGTGCGCACGCAGCGTCTCGTTTTACATGGATTTATAAACTGTCCCTAATTAACGCCCCCTTCCAGAGACACACTGTCAAACACACTCATACTTGCTTGGTATGACACTGAAAAAGTTACATTAAATAATAAATAAATTACAACAAAATGACTGTTTAATCTTCACATCTTGGAATGACATGACATGTCACTCGTTAGACGCTTTTATCCAAAGCGACTTACATACTCAGTACTGTGGACGATCCCCACAGGAGCACTTTGGGGTGAAGGGAACCTGTGCTCCCCTGATCCCAACACCAAGGCTCTACCCACTGCGCCACACGCCTCCACCTTTAAATCATGTCTATAATGTTGAGCACCAAATTATTGAAAAGTATCGAAAAATACCGGAATCGATAAGCGGTATCGGTATCGATAAAATCCTAACGATACCCATCCCTACCAACCAGGCTTATCCTGGAATGATCTTGACCTGAACTCAAAGTTGAAGAGTTGACGTGAAGTTTTTTTGTGTGCTCAGGGCTGCAGCATACAGTAAACTAGGGAACTATGCTGGAGCGGTGCAGGACTGCGAGCAGGCCATCAGCATCGACCCAAACTACAGCAAAGCCTACGGGAGGATGGGGTAAGACCAGGCTCGGCCTCAGCTGCTGCCTTCTGAATAACCCACTGCATTACAGCTCCCTTTCTTCTGAAATGCAGCACAGTTGTCAGGCTTGTTCCCTCTGCTGACTGTGAATCTCGTTGTTTAGCTGTAGCAGCTGTAATCGATGAAAGATAATATCACCTTCAGATTGTTCAACTGCGTGTAGGTGGTGCAGGAATGAGTCCTACAACCCGGACATGAGTTAGCAATCAAGCACTTTGGGTCACTTGTTGCGACTGATCTTTGAATGTGTTTCTGGTGAGATGCCTGAAATAAGGACTGGTTAATATAAGCTATCAAGATTATTTGTTTTGCAGGAAATATATATATATTTAATTAATATGTGGAGATTATCCTACTGAACAAAACATATATGTATCATCAATGTTTGTTTCCCACGGAGCACGTTTTCTGCTATAAACTGGAGAAATCCCATGAATGCTTTGTTTCAGGGAGGTTGTTAAGGTTCTGATGGAAATCCTGGTGTGTTCTTTGTCTTTCAGTTTGGCTCTGGCCAGCCTCAACAAACACACAGAAGCAGGGACTTACTACAAGAAAGCTCTGGAGCTCGACCCCGACAACGACACCTACAAAACCAACCTGAAGATCGCAGAGGAGAAGATGGAAACGTCCAGTCCAGTAAGAACAAAGAGGACGTTTTATACAGAGCAGATATGCAGGGACATATGTGTACTCACCCCCCCCCCCCCCCCCTCTCTCTCTCTCTCTCAGACAGCAGGGATGGGTGGAGTAGATCTGGCCGGTCTGCTCGGTAACCCCGGCTTCATGAACATGGTGAGAGCTCACTCGGTCTGTTTCTGTCATCTGTCCAATCCTACCTACACAAAGGTTACCTAAATCAGCCTGTGGATTAGTCTGTAATTGATATAGATTATAATGTTGTTTCTCATAGTTGTTATGTATACTTGAGGGGTGCAGTGATACGCTATTTTAGTAGGCCGACCCAAAAGTTTGCATCACAAGTGCTCCCTGGGCAAAGAGCAACGAGAGTTCTCCACTGGATGTTGGTGATTGCAGAAAATAAACTCTGTGGCTAACGAACGTTCAACTTACTTATAGAGCTGCCCCCAATTAGTCGACTTAACGTTAGTTGGCGAACAAAGTATTTGTCAACTAATTTTTCATCACTCTATTAGCCCCAAAAAATGCTAGCTTTCATTTCATGATGAGGGTTTAATGTGCGGAGGGACTTTTGACGACGCGCATATATCTCGGTGTTTCCTGTGTAGTATTTATTGGGTTGTTATATTCAGATATGAATGATAGAAACTAGAACTAAATGCTTAGTGTGTGTACTCGCTGCTTGCTCCGACACACATTAAGAATCCTGCCCGGAGCTTCTGCTGTTCATACCGCTGACGGGCGGACGCTACGACCGGGCGTTGCGCTGTGACTCATGCACTTTCTAAGTGTAACATTGAATCTATATTTCAAAGGTTCATTATTACTGCTTTGTTGTGAAGCACAACGTACCATGCTCTTATAATAACGTTCTTTATCAGCCTTTGAAACTGATACCATTTTGAGAGAAATACAAAATAAACAATAATATTAATAATCATAAATGTGTGTTTTAGATTAGTCGACTTTTCGCCTGAATTGAGGACTATTAGTCGACTGGAAAATCTTTCGTCTAATTACCTATATGTTTATTTCAGTCAGATAATCTCCACCACTTTTATTTTCCTTTTCACTTAAGAAACAAGTGCTAAACTCTTTAGCGGGTGCTTCTCAGAGGTGTTAAACATTGCAGATTACTAATCCGTCAGAGAGACTCTTCACTACTGGGTCCCAAAATCAAGCATGAACCCAATATTTCTAAATAGCCCACTACTTTTGATGGTTGATAGACTGCATGTGTACAAGCGCTATCACATATAGAAAGCATTCACACACATTCCTACAGAGGCAGAGGCTGCCATACAAACTGCACCTGCTCAGGCACAGTAACATTCAAACACACACTTACACACGGTGTGCCACGCCATCAGACACAATTTGGGGTTAAGTATCGCGCCCAAGGGACAGTCGACATGTTTAGTGCAGGGCTTGGAAATTGAGCCACAGACCTTCGGGTTAGACGAGGACCATCCACCTCCTGAGCCACCCCAGATTTTTCAATCCAGATAATAATAAAAAAAAAACAGCCAGCAAACTATGGCGTTCATCTTACATTTGACGGTGGTTTCAAGTGAAAGGATTCAGAGCCTTTAACACGGCAGTGTTATGTTTATTTTTCAAAATGTACCAAAACTCATTAATAACCAAATATAAAGGATCCTTGTTTAAAAACACAAACCACAATAAAACGAAGGCTACTGTATCTGTGAGTCCCAGTGTGGGTCAGACTCTACTCATATAATAATACATTTGATTTTGACTGATTCTAAGGTTTTCTTTTGGTAATCCTTCCTGTACCCGTTAGAACTCTGCTCAGAATGAATATGTAAACTTCTGTCTCCCTGCAGGCGTCCTCTCTGATGAACAATCCTCAGGTGCAGCAGCTGTAAGTGGATTTTCAGTTTCTCTCCGTCTGTTTCTTCCCTTCTGCTTTTTGTTGAGGGTAACTTCCAATCTGTTCTCTCTCCACCAGGATGTCAGGGATGATGTCAGGAGCGTATGGTGGGATGCCAGGAGGAGGTGCTGGGATGCCAGGAGGAGCAGGAGGAATGCCAGGTGGCTTGCCGGGAGGAATGCCGGGAGGAATGCCGGGAGGAATGCCGGGAGGAATGCCGGGAGGAATGCCGGGAGGAATGCCGGGAGGAATGCCGGGAGGAATGCCGGGAGGAATGCCGGGAGGAATGCCGGGAGGAATGCCCGGGGGAATGCCCGGGGGAATGCCCGGGGGAATGCCCGGGGGAATGCCCCGGGGAATGCCCGGAGGAATGCCCGGAGGTCTAGGGGGACTTGGAGGAAGTGCAGCACCACCCGGACCTGCTGCTGGAGCGGGAGATTTATCAGGACTAATCCAGGCGTAAGTAATTTAGCAAAAGGTCCATACTGACAGTTTTATTATTTCTTACCACAGGCGCTAAGAAACAAATGTATTCTCTGGACACACATGGACTACTGAAAAGGAATTTCATTTGAGTTGCATTTACGACCTAATAAAGAGAAACACAAGTTTACCGATCATTCGAATTCAACATGATCAGTTTCATATTTAGAGTCAAAATCACACACTTTCACATCACATGACACTTGTTAGACACTTTTATCCAAAGCGACTCACACACTCAACACTGAGGGCAATCCCCACAGGAGCACTTTGGGGTGAAGTGTCTCAAGGACTCAACGACATGCTGACTGCAGCGGGGTTTGAACCTGTGACCCCCTGATCCCAACACCAAGGCACAACCCACTGCACCACATGCCTCCCTCCACACTTGCAGCATGATGGTTTCACTGTCAGAGCCACACAGTGCTGAAGACATCATCTCTCGATGAAGAGATTTGTACTTATGTTATGTATGCAAAAGCAGCAGGTCAGACGTTAAGATAATTAGAATTGCCCAACAAAATTGCAATCGATGCATCTCTTGTTAACTTTTGTCTTGTCACATTGACTTACTTTTATTTTGCCCACTGTATTGGGCTAAGCAGTCAATGTTTCCCCAGCCATCATCCTCCATATCAGTGATCTGAAGGAAAGATCCTTTTATATCTTTACTTACTTTCTCATTAATATGCGCTTGCCTCCTTATATCATATGTTCATCTTTTTTTATTTCTGCCTGGTATCTGCACTGGGCGCTGCTTTTGTAACCCTCTATTACCCTGCTGTGGGCCGCTTAGAGGCATTCTGATACATGTCATGTGTTTGTGTTGTTTGCTTCTTGCAGAGGTCAGCAGTTTGCTCAGCAGATGCAGCAGCAGAACCCTGAACTCATCGAACAGCTGAGGAATCAAATCCGCAACCGAACACCCAGCGCTGGAAACGAGGAGCAGCCATGACACTCAGACACAGTAAATACACTCTCTATACTGTTTCCATCTCAAATCACTTTGACATTCACTATAGGTTTTAATGTGGTGATGAGGCTCAAAGTTATCTGTATTTCTTTAGAGGAAGTTACATGAATGTATTACCTAACTAGGAAATGGGACAAAAAGTTTAGAAAATCTGCAAAAACATTATGCAAAGTAGACGGATACATGTAGTGCTGTATCAACAATGTTTGACTGCTAGATGGTGTTGAGTACTAAGAATCATATTTAATTCTTAATTAAAGTATTTGATTAAATGTATGATACAAAGTTCAGGGAATAGCCAAAGTATCATGAATGATGAAGCTTCATAAATTGAAGCAAAACCAGATAATCAACCTTGAAGAGAAAGGCAGCTAATCTTTAAAGTATTGTCTCTTTAAAGTGATTAGATATTCTCTAAAAATCCCCCTATTTATTCCGTTATCTTGCGTCAATGGACCGGTGCTGATATGATCTTACTATCAGTATATGTTTAAAAGAAGTTGATTTTCACAATGTAAAAAGTCCCATAAATAATTATTGAACACGTCACAATTCTTCTCAGTAAATATATCTCTGAAGGTGCCAGATGTCGGTAACAACCCATGCACTTCACACGCAAATAGTTTAAACCATGGATGACCATAAATTAAGTTATGTGTAATAAAATGGAATGACACAGATATAAAGTATTGAACACATGAAGAAAGGGAGGTTCAAGAAGGCATGGAAAGCCAAGACACCTGCTGAAATATATCAGTAATCAGAAAGCAATCCTGTCCCTTGGTAATACAAATGAATATCAGCTGGTTCAGTCCCAACTGATGGCCTACAAAAAGAAGTCTCATTACCAAGGAGTCACACAAGAAACCTCTCATGGTGGGGAAAAGCAAAGAGTGCTCTCAAGACCTTCGCAACCTTATAGTTGCAAAACACACTGATGGCATTGGTTACAGAAGGATTGCTGAACTTCTGAATGTTCCTGAGAGCATTGTTGGGGCCATAATCCGGAAGTGGAAAGAACATAATTTCACCATAAACCATCCACGACCAGGTGCTCCTCGCAAGATCTCTGACAGAGGAGTGAAAATAATGATCAGAAGAGATGTCCAAGAGCCAAGGGTCTTCAGAGAGACCTGGAGTTAGCAGGTACAATTGTTTCAAAGAAAACAATAAGTAATGCACTCACCACCATGGCCTGTATGCACACTCACCACGCAAGACTCCATCACTGAAGAGAAAGCATGTTGAAGCTCGTTTGAGGTTTGCTGCACAACATTTTGACGAGCCAGTGAAATACTGGGAGAATATAATTGTGGAGGAAATTCCACTTTAAAAACAGAAACAACCTGGTTGGCAAGAAATGAACAAATAATAGAAGTTTAAAGCAAAGTTGTGTTATTTAATAAAAGTCAAAAAGAATTTAAAGGAATGGTATGCTCATGAAACTCATTTTTAAATAATTATCATCCGATAAAACAGACCAGTCTCTGCCAGTCTTTTTTTTTTTTTTTTTAATCCGATGACATTATCAGTGATTTTAAACTGATTATATACCGAAATAACATCAACACTGTGGGCGCCGCCATTTTACGGACGTGACGTAAACCATGCGTTTGGTTTTCGAAGACACGTTGATCTCCATGTTATTTACTGTAGTTTCTCTCTTGAAATATGCCTCACTGTATCGCCAAATGTTGCCACAATTCTGATAGGAACAATCCACGGAATGCTCGGTTCCATCTGTTGCCAAAAGGTAAGCGTAAGAAGTACATTCGGAGGCAGTGGCTAGCGAAATGTGGCCGGCCCGAACCGAGAGATTTACAGGCTCATGTATGCAGCGAACATTTCAAATTTCCGGACGACTACTCTGAGACTATGATAAAACATAACATGGGATTTATGGAACAACCATTACTTAATGGAGATGCAGTACCATCGGTCTTTCTGGTGTCATCACCGACCAGGACACCAGTTCGGCCAGTTGAGAAATCGCCCTCTGCAAGTGTGAAGCGACGGAGGAGCAGAAGTAGTGCTCGGAGTAAGAATAATGTATGTTATAGCGCATTTCCATTGCAGCGGCTAGCCCCGTTTTAACGTCCTTTAGCGTCCAGGCCAGGACAGTTTTTGGTGGCCTTTCCATATAGCGTAGTACCGGCTAGTGTGTATTTTCCCCCAGTTTTTTCCGGCCCCATAAAATCGTGATTCTATGGCCAGGGACAACGAAGCTGAGTATGCTAAACTAGAGAGGGAATCGCTAGCAAGGGTGGTACTACATGCATACATATAGTATCTTATATCATCTTCCTATTATACACACATGTATTTCCAAACATCTGGACTACCTATGTTGCAAATGTATTATCTTTTCAATTTACACACGGCATCTATTGCACGTCTGTCCGTCCTGGGAGAGGGATCCCTCCTCTGCTGCTCTCCCTGAGGTTTCTCCCATGTTCCCTTTAAACTGGGTTTTCTTCGGAGGTTTTTCCTTGTACGATGTGAGGGTCTAAGGACAGAGGGTGTCGTATTGTCATACTGATATGTATGGCTGAATTCCCCCATCCAATCTCTTCACATTGGTCAAAACTTCTTCCTCTGCTGACGAGTCCGAACTCAAATACTCCGCCATGTTTCCGTGTGTTGACAAAGTGAACGCATGGATGACGTCACGACCATCACGTGACTACTGAAAATGGCAAAAATGGCGGCGGCCAGACGGAATATAAAGGTTTTGATAAAAAAGAGCTATAAAATCATTATTTACCGGGGAATATCGCTGATTTCTTCAGGGTATGGTTTAAACATAATGTTTCACTAAATACTGAAGTTTTGATTAATTATCTAATGAGTGGACCATTCCTTTAACAGAGTTAATCTATTTCAGCTGAAAGGACAGATTCTTGCACCAAGAAGTTAGTATAAGATCTGACCACATTCAAAGAAAATACAAATACTTTATACACCACAGAAGGAGGGAAAGGGAAGGTCTTCAGTAAGCACATTTTCATTACAAGTGTTGACCAGACAGTTGAAACTTCCATACATGTTAATTACAAACCAATGGTTGTAGAGACAGACTTTGGTTAGTTCTAAGGAAGATGAAATTAGAGGCTAGATGTGAATTCAATCCGTGGGAAATAAACAGATAATTAAGTTACAGTAATACTTATGATTAAATTAGACTTAATGATCAATTGCTACAACAATATTCTGGTCAGATGAGTCAAAAATTGAACTCACACCATATTTTCGAGGTCAAATGGCACTGCACATCACCCCAGAATCACCATGCCAACGGTGGGCTTTGGCGGTGGGAACATCATGGTGGGGCGCTGTTTTTCAGCATACAGCATTGGAAAACTTCATATCATTGAAAGACTGATGAATGGAAAAATGTACCAAGAGATTCTTGATAAAAATCCGCTGCCATCTACAAGGATGATAATAATTAATAATAATTAATTGGATT
The DNA here is from genome assembly GCF_902827115.2 of Pseudochaenichthys georgianus. Classification (NCBI taxonomy): domain Eukaryota; kingdom Metazoa; phylum Chordata; class Actinopteri; order Perciformes; family Channichthyidae; genus Pseudochaenichthys; species Pseudochaenichthys georgianus. The sequence continues at coordinate 45,061,285 of NC_047506.1, read as the reverse complement.
TGTATAGCGCTTTTCCTAATACGAAAAGACGCTTTACATAAATCATACCAGAAACAGTACAAAGAAAACAAATAACATTAACAGTAGTCCTAATGAAAGTGCAAGTAAAGTTGGGGGGGGGGGGGGGTTTTGATCTGAGTTTGAAAGCTGAAAATAAAAGTGAAAGTGACTTTTGAGATTCAAGAGTGTTGGCCTTTCGGATGTGACTGGGAAGGGAGTTCCAGAGGGAGGGGGGTGCTGCAACAAAGGCCCTGTCACCACAGGTCCAGAGGGGGGGGGGGGGGGCAGTGAAGGCCCTGTCCCCCCCAAGTCAAGAGCTTTGTCCTGATTGGCTGTAGTAGGTTAGCATCAGCCAACCTGAGGTGACGGGTAGGGGTGTGTAGTTGGATGAGGTCACTGAGGTAGGGGGGGCAAGGTTGTTTATGGTTTTGTAGGTGAGAAGTACTATTTTGAAGTCAATCCGGTGTTTGATGGGGAGCCAGTGGAGGATAGGGGTGATGTGGTCGGAGCGCCGGGTGGAGGGGAGCATACGGGCAGCGGAGTCTTGGACATATTGCAGTTTATTGAGGATGTATGCAGGTGAACCATAGAGGATGCTGTTGCATTAATCCAGTCGGGATGTAATGAAGGCATGGATCAGAGTGAGAAATTAGTCACATTTAGTGGCGGTGAAGAAGTTGGAGATTGTGTCCATAGGTTTGAGGAGTTTGCTTATGGTTGAAAAAAGTGTCTTAGGGTTGTTGCTGCCAGATTGAATGACGGAGGAGTAGTGGGAGGAGCATGCGCTGTTGGGGGCGTCTTTATACTATTGTTGGTGTAGTTTGTAGACATCTTTCTGTATCGTAAGACCGGTTCTATTTGCAATTATTTCGAGCTGGCGGCCTTTAGATTTGAGGCGTCGGAGATGATCAGTGTACCAGGGGGAGGAGTGAGTGAAAGCGACAGATTTGGTTTTTATTGGTGTGAGTTGATAGACAGGAGGAGAGAGCATTGTTGTAGGTGTTGACCAGGTCAGCAGGTGAAGCGTAGTGGGGGAGGGTGGAGTCAGGGGTGGAGTCAGCTAATAGGGAGGAGAGGGAAGAGGGGTATATGGATTTGAGATTCCGGAAAGTTATGGTGCGCTTCTGCTTGATGAGGGAGGTGAAGATGTCCATGGTAATTGCCAGATGGTCGGAGATTGAGAGGTCAGAGGTTCAGTGTGTGACCTGTTTATGGGTGGGAAAGTCTACATGCTGTGTGGTGTTGAAATAGTTGAGGATGTTCTGTAGTGGCTTCGGAGTCAGGTGAGTCAACCTGAATATTGAAATCACCCAGAAGCAGAACATACGGAGATATGGAGCACAGTTGTGTTAGTAATTCAGACAGGTCAAAGGAGAAAGCAGGGTTGGTTTGGGGGAGGGTGGCGTAAATAACTGCAGTAACCAGGGGTTTTGGACCGTTTAACCTGTTAAGCCCGGCAGGCTTTTTTTTCACGAAATTGTGTCTCAGGGCTTCTTAACATTTAACAACCTATTAATGTGTCATACCCACTTAACGGGAAGAAACTCAGCTAACTGACGATATGAACCATTTTTAGCTAAACGAAACATCAATGTGTAATGTGTAGATGGATTTCGGAACTTCCCTCTCGATTCTATTGGCTCTAACGGTTCAAAAGAGGTGTCAATCATCAAAATCGACCGAGAGGGGCCAGAGATATGACAAATACATCCAAATGACCCCAAAAGTGTTTTGTTTTTTTAGCTAAACCACTCATGTAAAAAAGATGCACTTGTTTTGCATCAATCTTGATACAGGGTACTTATTATATGTTATAGTTTGGATTCCTAAAGCTTTTAGTCTACTATCTTTTATTATTTTTCACTATAAGTAATGTTTTTCTTTTGGACAGACACTATAATTTACATTCTTTTACTATGTTCAATCTGAATTTACTTTAAAATAAAAATAAATCTATATTGATTCTGACACTTCTACATCCAACTCACAGGTTTATCATTGCTTTGAGAAAAAAGATTATGAATTTACCCCTTTTTAGAAGTGAAGATGTAGTCATTTGTTCTGGGAATGTCATTTTCGAGCCTGAGACCAGAAAAACAGGCTCAGGGCTTAACCGGTTAAAAGCAATGTGTTCAAGTGAGGAGGGAGCCGGTATGGATATTGCAATTCCACCACCGCGGCCATGGTTGCGTGGTTTTTCTATGTATTTGTATCCGGGGGGAGTAGTCTGGTTGAGGGAGAAGTATTCCTGTGATTTTTGCCAAGTTTCAGTGATGCAGAGAAAGTTCTGATTATTGTCAGTAATTAATTCATTGAGAATGAGAACCTTGCTATTCAGAGACCGGCTGTCTGAGTTTGAAATGTTGTTGGGTTTGAACAGGCTGGGGTGCTTTGGGAAGGGGGCGTAGGCAGGCAGAGTGCACATGTTGGTTGTTGTGATGATGACATGGTGGCGGGGGTGTGTCAGTGCGCGCAGCAGACCAGAGTGATGGGATGGAATGACCGGACCGGGAGTAGTACAATTTCGTCTGGAGATTTTGTGGATGTATTTTGGTCGTTGTAGCAGTCCTTGAATTCTGATGGTGAGTGGAAAACTGTTAGCTGGAGTAGTTGTGCAAGGGCGTATGTCCGTGTAATGCCAAACGGGGAGGATGCGAGACGTGTGTGACGTCATGTCTTGTCACCTGACTTGAATTTTGAATTGAGCCATCCCTTATAGATGCTATCTCTTTACGTATTAGTGATGGGAATTCATTTGGCTCGGCTCACTAAGAAGAGCCGGCTCCTAAACGGCTCCTCATTTTACCACAGTTTACCACGGAGCCTCAGTTTCGCCGCTGCGAGGCTCCGGCGCTCGCAGTTCACGCGCGTGCGCCGACTAGCTCGTCGGCAGTACACTTTCCGTCACAGGAACACGCTTTGCTGGCAGCGAAAATAATCGCCCCTCCAACAGAGGGATGTCCTTGTCCTTTTTCCTTTTCGCCATTTCAAGCGATTAAAACTCTCGATCTTCTCTAATTATTTATTTTTTTGGACGCCCTTGGCTGGAGTTCAGGGCGTTCCGAGCTGAATAAGGGCATCAAATGACGGCAAGACGCCCCCCTGGCGTGACAACAACTACTTGAACAATAACGATACAAATTAAACTAAAGTTACCGATGTTATCGTTCAGTTAACTGATGTTAAATGAAAAAAACAAAGCGGTTCAAATGCGAACTTAAAGCAGCACAAAAGTGGAGAAGCTGCGAACAAGCAACGCCAGCGTCCTCTCTCACCAATGGTCCTCCACTTGAAGATGACACAAGGGTGGACATTTCAGCAAGACGATGATCCAAAATACACAGCCAAGGAAATTCTCAATAGTGGTGCAGGGATGACGTATTTTTGTAGGCCGACCTGGAAGTAAGCTGTGCATGGGTTCTCTCGACAAAAAAGCATTGGGATTTCTCCATATGGTTTTGGAATATTGTAAAAATTAAGATCTGTGGAAAACGAACCCGTTTGATAAATACACGTTTTGTTCAGCCAGTACCTGCCTCCTGAAAACTGTTAAAACAAACGCTTCAACTTGTATTTATGGATTTATGATTAGAAAATTATAAAAGTAGGGTAGACATGTGGATATTATCCGGCTGAACAAAACGTGATCCGTCTCTTAAATGTGTGTCAACCACAGACCTTATTTCGAGATATTTTCCAAAATCCTATGGAGAAATTGCATTGGCTTTTGTCGAAGGTTTTAGGCACTCTATGCTACGTGGTGTGATGTCTGGTTTTGCTTCCCATGTCGCGAGTGCTGATCGCTCTGTGATGATACTTATATTTCTGTAATCTGTGGAATCTCAGTTTCTAATTAATATCTTGTTTGTGCAGATTTGATAAGTAATAAGGGTACTTTACCTTTTCTGTGCTAATTGCGTTTTTTCGCTCGGGGCTAATTCAGAGCCTTTGTTATTACCCTTTTGTTTCGCTTAGCTAAACATGGTTAATATTGTCTGAAAGCTGAGTTTATTCCCGTTAAGTGATTATGACACATTCATAGTTTATTAAATGTTAAGAAGCCCTCAGACGCTGTTTCTTGCAAGATGTTGCGTTTTGCCCCCACCCGCGGGGCCTTGGGGTTTAACTGGTTTTAAGATCGATATTTAAAAATAAAGATTCAAAATTGTACAAGTTGAAGCGTCTATTTTAAGACTTTGCAAGAGCGCAGGTACTTGCTTTCAAGCAGAACAGGGGCAAACAAACTTAGCGGGAGTGTTTAAGTATTCGGTGTAATGACGTACAACGTCCTCGACAACTTCTGTAGTCCTCCTCAACAACTTTTTGTGTGTTTTTGAGACACGTAAACAGTTCAAAAATCACACTGCTGATGTATTTAATGTCGTAGAACAGCGGTTTTCAAAATGTGAGGCGCGCCTCCCCTGGGGGGCGCCAGAGAGCTTCAGGGGAGGCGCAGCGTGAGAAAAAAATAACGAGAAACAGTGAAATCTAGCTAGTGAACTTGCGATGGGCAACATGGATCAATTTTTTGTGAAGTTACCTACAGTGAAAGAGGAGACAGCGTCTGGCAGAAAATGTCAGCTTTGTTTTGAAATAAAAGTTGTGGCTCATCGGACATTAGAGAAAATCCCTAATGTCCGAGTGCAAGTGAACAAGTGAACAAGACGCGAGCCGCCTACCCTCCCCCGGCCCTGGCGCGAGCGAGGAAATGTGATTGGCGGCGATTTCATTTGAACGGGACGGCACATTCAGACCCAAGTACACGGAAGGAATGAAGTATTTGCGGTTTACAATGACAAAGAAGAGACTGTCAAGTTTGGCTGTTCTCAGCATTGAATCAAAATGCACTAAAGCTTTAGATCTAACGGAGCGTCCACACTACAGCTTCAAAAAAAGCTTGGAGCTGGGCGTGTCTGTAGCTTGGGGATTTTATTCAAGCAACACGAGCCACAACCAATCACATGAATCTCCCGCCCCCGACATACAAAGCAAAAAACGCCGGGGATTTTATGGGAGCAATATATATATATATAAACTCCCCAAACAGGCGAAGACCTACCAGTTTCACCCACTGTCTCTGCCACCTCCCTCCATGCCTGGTTCTTCCGGTTTGTATCCCGGTAGGTGAAGAGGGTCTGGTCATACAAAACCGGGTGATTTGCTACAGCGATAATTAGTTTCTCCTCCAACTTTTTTTGAAATGTAGAAATGAACGGCGGGATATCTCTCCCAGCTTAGACGCGGTTTGATTGGCTACGGCTTGAGCTGTCAGATTTTCCGAAACGGGATTTGATTGGCTGGCGCTGGCTACTCCGGCGTCTCCGGCCAGAGACGGCGGAGACGGACCGCTCTGCTACCCACAATTCAGTTCGGCGAAAAAGCGAGGCAACGTGACATCACCCCATTCAAAGTGAATGGGCAGATTGGAGTTGTCGACGCTGTAGTGTGGACGGGCCGTTAATAAGTTTGAGGCGTTTTGCTGAACAAGATGGTAATCGCCGCATGCAGCTGTTATAGGCATGCCAACTTGATGCTCTGCTCACGGATGACTCAATGAGCATAACAAACTGTTAAGATGATGACCTTACGTGTGTAAATATATTTTTTTCTTTGTGGGGGTCTGCCCCCAAAAAACAGTTTTAAGTCCTGAGAAAGTCAAATAAGACGGTGTGTAAAACTACACTGCCCAGCCAAAAAAAAGTAACCACTTTGATTTAACTAGGCCAGTAGGTAAGGGATTTCCACTGGATAATAATTCCCTTGCATTATAGCAACAACAACAATAATAATAGCAATAATAATTGGGAGGGGGGGCGCGGCTGTTCTTATGTTCTCTGAGGGGAGGCTCACCTTCCCACACTTTGAAAACCCCTGTCGTAGAACAAAACGTGATCTGTCACTTAAATTTGTGTCAACCACAGACCTTATCTCCAGCTATTTTCCAAAATCCTATGTAGAAATCCCATTGACTGAGACGAGGGAACCGTAAGTGCTAAAAATGCTAACTCACTTCCGGGTTTTAGGACTCGTTCCAGCACGGCTTTATTGGTTTCAGAGAAAGAAAATAAAGCTTCTAGAATGGGCCAGCCAATCACCTGACTTGAATCCAATAGAAACTCTATGGAAATAACAAAAGATCAGAGGTCATAGAAGAGGCCAACGGAACCTTCATTTGAAGACTGTTTGTGTCAGAATGGGCCAAAATCCCACCTGAATAAATGCACGAGACGAATTTCTCCATACAGGAGGCGTCTTGAAGCTGCCATTACCAACAAAGGCTTTTGTACGAAGTATTTAATACATTTCAGTAAGTGTGTTTAATACTTTTTTCCTGTGTCATTCCATTTTATAACTCATGTCATTAGCCCCTTAAGAAATATATTTACTGAGAAAAATGGTGATTTAGATTCTATTCTTATTTGACCCACTGTATGTGATGTGTTTTACATTGTTTGAAACATTTAAGTAATGTTTGTGTTGTGTTCTTTCATTATCTGATTTAATAAAAACATCCTACTGACCAGCTTCGGACAATGTTGTTTTTGTTTCCAATCTAATGTTTTTCACTGCATATATTTGAACTTTTACATTTTATGATGCTCTGCTCAAGCTTTTCCCCCAGTGGGATCTGATTTAGTATCAACACCACTCGAAGTGTGATAATAAAGCAATACATCTTGATTAAAAGACCACATTTCTGTATCAAAGTGGGCTCAGACCACCTCCTGTTTGACTCTTTTGGCAGTTAACATTTCACTTCCTGTCTCTGTTTCAGGTGGGCCAGGTTTGTGTGTGTGGAGAAGGAGAAGAGCTCATTTGGATCATTTATAACTCGAAGGACTAAAAGGAAGTCCCCCCCCTCCCCCCATCACTGCACGAGAGGAGGAGGAGGAGCTCCCGCTTTATTTAGGAGCCGTCAACCCCCACTTCCTGCGGCTCTGTTGTGTTTAGGAAGAACATTTTGACCATATTTTGTCATGAAATACTGAAAAATAATGATCTAATAAGGAAAAGGATGTTAAACAGCAGAGTTTGAACTGAAGCTTAAAATGTCTTCTTAAACTACAGTGTAACTTTCAATGTTTCTGTCCAGTACTTTGTTTATCGATAGATCTGAATGTGTGTGTGAGTGAGTGAGAGAGAAATGAGGGTTAATTTAGTGTGTGTGGCAGGTTGAGTTGTGAAGAGGCATAGAGCTGTTCAAACAACAATAAAAAAAAAAAAGAACATCTCAACATTTTACACCCTCCTCCCGTCTGACGTCTGTTTTCCTCAGCACTAGCTTTACCGAGATAGTGAATACTGCTTCACTATCTCGTGGAATGCACACTAAATTGTTTTGGCAAAAAGTAAATGCAGTAATTTGGTTAAAGATCCCAACAGTGTCTGTAGCTCCATGGCAGCTGGTCTAATACAGCTTCTCTTGCTCTCGGCATCTGTATTGAAAAGGGATTCCTCCTATCAGATTGTTAGATTTGATTCATTTTAGTGGCGTTAAAAAGTTTAGTACAAAACAATAAATGTATATACTTATGTTGTTTTTAATAAACCTTAATATACACAAATTAGACGAGAGAAACCATTTTTTGTATATCCGATTTCATTTATTTTGTACTTTCTTTCGATCAAAGCAAAGGAGGAAGGAGGATGTTTAACAACTCTTGAATTAATTTACAGAACAAAAAATAGAATTTCAGCAGCACAAATTATCTTTTTTTAGGACTATGCTTTTTTTATTCCTTAAGAAAATCCACATTCCCAACCTGTTTTATATGTGACCTTTAATGTAAGGCAGCATCTTTGTTTTCCTGTCATTACGGATCATGCGTAATCGTTAGACATGAAACTTGAGAAACCAAGACTTAAATCGTGAAAAGTAACACTATCTGATAAATTCAAGAGGTCACAGTAACCAAATTATGAGAGGCTTCACAGCAAGACAGTCTTCTCCCCAGAAACGTACATATCCTCATCAGAGATACCGGTTTCATATTTAGTAATACAATCGTATACATTGTCGATAAGATTTGCCTGTTGGTTGGACAAAACGGACAGTGTGAAGGTTTCACTTTTGCCTCCGGTTAATTGTGATGGTCGCACTATTTTCACAAACCAAACTATTAATTGATGGATATTGATAATACATTACATTTTCCTGAATAGGCTACTTTTTCCTACGTAAAAAGATTAGTGTTTCTAATATTAAATTGTCAAGCGATAATAGTGCCCATCCTAAAGCCAGGGAAAGACCCTTCAGATCCATCTAGCACAGGCCTGTTGCCCTGACATCTCATTTATGCAAAATCATGGAAAGAATGGTTACAGAAAGGTTAACATATATCTTAGAAAGTAAAGCTCTGTTGTCCCCATATCAAAGTGGGTTCCAGAGGGGTCGGAACACAATGTATTCTATATTGTGCTGAGAATCAGACCTCAGGAAAGCACAGACCAACAAGGAAGTAGTGATTGCAGTCTTCTTTGATATTGAAAAGGCTTATGACATGCTCTGGAAGGAAGGACTACTAATCGAGTTCAAATCATTGGGAATCGGTGGTAAAGCATATAATTGGGTTATAAATGTTTTACTGGAAAGGAAAATACAAGTAAGAGTACAGAATACTCAAGGGTTTATGCTGTGGAAAATGGTACTCCGCAAGGCAGTGTGTGTAGTCCGTTGCTGTTCAATATAATGATACATGCCATTTTTAGTCAAGTTCATCCAAGTGTGGGAACATCTTTGTACTGTATGCAGATGATGGGGCTTTTTGGGCAAAAGGCCGCAGTGTAGCACATGTTGGAAAGACAATACAAGCTGCAATAGTTGAAGTGGAGAAATGGACAAATAAACGGGGATTCAAACTGTCAGTAGCTAAGACGCAGGTCATTTGTTTTACAAAACGGCATAACATTGCTCCTATATCGTTAAAATGGTATGAGCAGCCTCTTGAACAGGTTAATACAATAAGACTTCTTGGTGTTTGTTTGACGGAAAGCTAACATGGAGCAGTCATATAAGAAAGGTTCAACATAAATGTAAAAAGGTCAACAATGTACTTCGGTGTTTGGCGGGGCAGGAGTGGGGAGCGAGTAGGTCATCACTTCTGAATATATATTGGGCACTCGTGAGACCTGTATTCGATGATGGGTGTGTAGCGTTCATGGCAGCAGCAGAATCTAACCTTAAAAAGCTGGATGTCCCACAAGCTCAGGCCCTGAGGATATGCAGTGGCTTTTAAAACATCTCCAGTGTCAGCAATGCAGGTGGAAATGGGAGACATGCCTTTAAGGATAAGAAGAGTGAAGTTAATGTTGCATTCTGGGTAAACCTTCAGGGGCACAGTGATGGTCATCCTGCGGAAAGTATCTTGAAAGACTGCTGGGAGCACAATGAGTCACATTTAACAAGTGTTGGATGGATTGGCGATGTTAAAGCAGCAAGTATAGCTTTGAATCAAATGCAGTATTGCCCCACAGCTCCAATATCGTCCATTCCACCCTGGTTGTTCCCATTGCCAAGTGCAGACCTCAATATACGAGAGGAGTTAAAGGAAAATAAAGAACTACCAGTATGGCGCATAGTCCAGAATCATTTTGCAAGACATCACTCAGACTCAACAATCATATTTACAGATGGCTCCAAAGATCCGGAGGCAGGGCGTGCAGGGGCAGCAGGGTATATCCCAGTGAGTAATACACATAGAGAGAAAAGGGTAACAGACCATGTGTCAGTGTACACCACAGAGTTGTTGGCATTGAAATGGATAGAGGAGAAAGAAAAACATAACAGTGGAATTGCATCTGACAGCTTTTCAGCATCATCAAGTATACGATCAGGCAGATCTTCATCTAGAACGGACATAATAAATGAAATATTTCTAATTGTATATAAAAATGCAAAACAAAGGCAGAGCAACTCGTTTCATCTGGTTCCTGCTCATGTTGGTGTGGAGGCTGAACAGGTGGATATTCTGGCCAAACAAACACTCAGAAGTATGAACATAGACAGAGAAGTTCCACTCGGCAAAGCGGAGGTTCAAACATTCATACAGAAATATGCACAAACAACATGGCACGAACATTGGGACCTTAGTGATACAGGAAGACATCTTTATAAACTTCAAAGGTATGTGGGGGATGGAAGGAAGGTGGGGTTTAAAAGAAGGGAGGAAAATGTCATTTCTCGGATGACAATAGGTCATACAGGTCTCAATCATACATTAAGTATAACAGGAAAGCATCCAACCGGAAAGTGTATACCCTGCAGCCAGCACGAAACTGTTGAGCATGTTTTACTGCTTTGCAGGAAATATAGTACTCAGAGAAATGTGCTTTTCCACACACTGAAGAAAGCAAAATGCCATGACTTGTCGCTATCAGGGCTGTTAGGGGAAACATCAGGCAATATGTACGGTGAGATTATTACGTTTCTAAGAGAAATTGATACATTTTAAATAATCTAGAGTTTTGGTTATTTATTTATTTATTTAGTTTATTGTTTTCTGCATAGTCTGTTGTCCACACTCCAGTCCAGTTGGTGGCGGTAATGCACCTACAAGTTGGTTTGCCAACCGCCAATTAACACTAAAGAAGAAGAAGAATTTCCTCCCCTACGTCATTAACATTTCCACAACTCGAACTCAACACCCGGGCCCTTTCTCATTTCTCTAACTCCCCTCCTCAACTCCTATCCTCGAGACTTAGTCCTGCCCACAGGAGATGCGAGCCAAGGAGAGAGGAGGGGAAGCAGCAGGCTGTTAGAGAAATGAGAACTCCTCTCCTCTGAGCGGTCATCTTAAAGAGACGTCCATTAATGATGACAGGAGGCACAGCAGCCTCTGTCTGACGGACAGATGTGTTCATGATGACTTCTATATTTACTTTGATTCATTCACAGTGCGGTGTCATGAGACAATAACAGGCTACAGATGCGGACACACACACACATACATTTATATATGTATATATTTATATATAAATATATACAATTTCAGAATCAAACGGAGCACTCTCATAATAACGTAACACTATCAGAGACTGGGGTTGTGTTCCGATAATCCAAAAATCAGCTCCTAAATTCTAACCCTATCTCCTATTCCTTGACCTCTGAGTGAAAGGTCACGGGGTTAAGGGATAGTGGATAGGAGAATTCAAAAGGATTTAGCAGAAGAGACTGCGGTACTTTAGAGAATCCGAATACACTTTCACTATCCGACGTGTTTATGATCTGCCAGCGGACGTCATTGTGTGCGTCTGCTGCTGTGGGGAAACCATGGAAACCACAGTTTTCTATACAGCGGACTACAACATGGATGTTCAATAAGAACGAGGGACTACAGTGAACTCATCCAGAGACTCTGCACCGTGCTCTGATGCTGCTGCTTTGCTTTATGAACGTGGACAACAGAGAAACATATTCTTCAGGACCAAAGTTGGAATTGAAATAAAAAAGGAAAGTGAAACTTATGCTCGTCTCAATACGTATGATTGATGAAAATATCTTAAAATCAATACAGATGTATTTTATTAACGTTAGTCCTTAACACCTATCACTGTGTATATCACCATTCAAACATCTTTTAAAAGTTGAACAACCCCCACACAGCTCAGTAAAGACTGTGAAATGTCATTTCAGTGAAAACCAACGTTCATATTTCTCTTTTTGATTATAATACTGATGAACGTTCAGAACAAAGGACTTTGGCAACTTACCAACTATGTTTTAAAATGCTTAATAAGCACCGTAACTTTCATGATATCATTTCTCGGTCATAATCGGTTGTTTCCGTGAACGGCCGACTGTTGAGTGACGGCAAATGCTGCGGCTGCAATGCATTGTGGGGCAGCATTTTCTCCTCTCCTTTCGTCAAGGGAGGTCCAGTGGTTCCTAAGCTGACCTAGCTCCTCAGTTTATACCGTGTTTTGTTTCAATTAATGTATAATTTAGTTACAAATATGTGATATATCTGAACAACAAAATGGTCAAAAATCATTTTATTCATTTTTTGGAAACATTTTCATGATCGCTTTTTTCGTTTTACATTTTCATTTATTGTCATTTCCATTCAGTCAGTCATTAAGTGCTATTCAAATGTTAATTTGCTACATATCCAAACAAACAAACAAAGTGTGCAATCCAAAGAATGTTAATCTAACTGGGTTTTGATAGATAACATATCTCTTTTTCTTCTCTCAATTATTTTATTTATATTGTGCACTCTAATCAATATTAATCCAACTAATGTTCGTTTATACATTTTAAGAATGAATGGCGTTTATCTTTTTTGAGAATTAGTTCTTATTTATTTTTATTTATTTGGGTCTACAACAGATGATACACATGTTTGTGTCAGTAAATGTGTACTAACAGAGGCGGGGGTGTGTGTGGAAATAACGGGGACAGAGCTGCTGTCAGACGATCAGCTGTGCAGCGTCATCACAAACGGACGTCGCTTCACGTGACGCTCCGGAGGAAAGGACGTCGCATTGTTCTTAAAACTCATTTCCCTGCTTCTCGTGGTTTCCTTGCGTCTCTCCTTGTGTCTCTCCATGCTTCCCTGGTGGGAGGGACTAGTCACAGGGAAACGACGCAAGTGAGGGACGCAAGGAATCAATTTAACCGAAGTGAGAAGGAGTCGAGGAGGGGGATTTGATGAAATGAGAAAGGGCCCCGGAGGCCGCGTGACGTCAATGAGGAAGTGTTTTCATGCACCTGCTGCTGCTGGAGAGGAACATGGATGTATGGAGAGAAAACGGAGGGTACACTGGTAAACACATGACGCTGACTAATGTTTTGCGGGTTTAAAATGTTTATGTTTAGTCGAGGACGCAGTTTCGATTCCAAAACACAGATGAGCACCACCGCTTTCATTTATAACTTTGGATTTCAGGTGTTAGTTAGCAAATGTAGCTGCCGGTGGGCTAATGACAGCTAGCTAATGTGAGGAACTCCGTCAAGCAAGCTGCTCTTAACAAGAACAAGAGCGGAAGTGCTCAATGCGGTCCTCGGTGTTAACGAGGACCGCATTGACTAGCTTACTGAAGAAACGTAAAAATACTGATGTTATACAAAGAAGGATTACTTAAAGATACATATATTTGGGAGATGTATTCATAGACTTGTTATTATTCGCGGTTATGTTTTATTTTGAAGTTTCTCACAGGAAGTTGATGATATAACTTGATGTCATTTATCACTTGAAACGACGACATTGGTATAATAGTGCAAAACGGTGTAAACAGCCAAACAGACACCCGTGTGTGTTTCCTTTAAGTAGTTGATGGTTTCCATAATGTTTGTATTGCTGTAAGGACATCTTATCTTTAGAATCTGATGTAATCTAATGTCTCATACTCCCATGTCTCTGTGTGTCCCAGCAGCAGCAGCAGAGTGGAGGTGTGTGAGATGAGGCTGTGTGTTTGAGCTTCAGGATGGAGATCCTTGTGGCCAAGCTGCTCGGGCTGCTGGGATTGTTCGGCCTCATGCTGGCGGGTGTGCTGGTCCCAGTGCGCCTCCTGCAGGCGGACTCCGGGGCCCTGAGGTACAGGAGAGCGCTGTCTCTTTGCAACTCTTTCGGAGGGGGGGTGTTCCTGGCCACGTGCTTCAACGCTCTGCTGCCCGCCGTCAGAGAGAAGGTAGTAACACACATACTGGGTGTTTCTCAATGTCGAGGAAGGCTCCTCCAGAGCCACTATTTCAAGGATGCTACGTCATCGAGTCCCGCAGAGGAACTGTTCCAATGTCCAGGATCCTTGGAATTCTTGAATCCTTCGTTGCAGTCTTAAAATCCCCACAATGCTTTGCGCACGGACCAATTTCCAAAATCTTTGGCGGTAAATTTAAGGCGGGGCCTCTCATATGACGCACACTTGCTAGCCTTACCCATTCTTCGTTCTCCGAATGAAAGGAAGGATTCTTGCCTAGCCTCTGAAAGACCTGTTTCGGAGGGACATGTCCTACTAAGGAAGCGTCCTCGACATTGAGAAACACCCACTGCATACACTACAGTTTGTTTAGCAGTTGCGGTTCTAGACCAATTTTACTGGGGGGGGCACAATAAATGCAGGACGAAAAAGACAGACAGTATAAAGTAATTGCGAAAACAATGCAACACATATTTACTTCAGATACTTATAGTTACAGTTACAGTTGCTCTCGGCCCTTTTAGACCCGCTGGGGTTACATCTGAAAAACGAAAAAAATGCTATAAATTAAAAGGATTACAAAAATATTAAGCTTAAAGTCCACTTGTGACCATCGGGCGATGATATTATAAAGAAAAAAAGACTGCCACTCAATGATCAATTTGGTATTTTAATTAGGCTACTATTTATCCGGTAAACAAACAAAATTAATCTGCAAGCGTGGATTTATTTTTGTACATGACTGCCGTGCATCCTATACACTTTTTAAAGATGTTCAGCTGTGCACGCTGTTACATACGTATTTTATTTTTACTTTTGGCAGCCGCAAGGGTACTGCTTTCTTTAGCCTTAATTATGTGCTTCAAATCGGCTCATGATCACCGTCTGCTCCTCCGCCGTGAAATAACAGTTTCTCCATTATTCCGATTGGTCGATCGCTCCAAATACCACCCCTTTTATGTGAACGTGCACCTAACTAGAAAGGGTACGGCTGGCTTGAGTTAACGAGTTGATAACCCGCGTCGTAGGACCGCTTAGCGAGAGCGTGTTTGTTTTGGATTAGGTCAACCGGCTAACTCAAACATATCCAGGTTAGGTTGAACCGGCTTCGTCGTACAGGCCTCTGGTCTTTCTCCTTTTGATCTTAAGTGTGTGCTCTCCTCAGGTGGCCGACGTGTTCCAGCTGCTGAAGATCAGCAGCGACTATCCTCTGGCTGAGACGATGATGATGCTCGGCTTCTTCCTCACGGTGTTCGTGGAGCAATCTGTGCTCACCTTCAGGAAAGAGAAGCCTTCCTTCATCGATCTGGAGACCTTCAATGCCGTCGGGTCGGAGGCCGGCAGCGACTCGGAGTACGAGACGCCCTTCATCTCTTCTAACCTCGCCACGCTGGGGGGTGCGGGCAGTCACCGCTCCCACAGACACCAGCACGGACACCTCAGCCCAGCCGAGCTGGCGGGGGCGGGGCCTCTGCGGCTGGCCAGCCTGGTGCTGGCTCTGTCTGCTCACTCTGTATTCGAGGGCCTGGCGCTTGGCCTGCAGGACGATGGATCAAAGCTGGCCAGCCTCTTCCTGGGCGTGGCTGTGCACGAGACGCTGGCCACAGTGGCCCTCGGGGTGAGCGTGGCCAAGGCATCGCTTGGCATGAAGGACGCCGCTAAGCTGGGCATCACAGTCAGCCTTATGATCCCGCTGGGGATGTTGGTGGGGATGGGCATCGAGTCGACCCAGACGCTGGCGGGCAGCGTGGTGTCTGTGGTGCTACAGGGATTCGCCGCGGGCACCTTCCTGTTTGTCACCTTCTTTGAGATCCTCTCCCGAGAGCTGGAAGACAAACAGGACCGGCTGCTCAAAGTGCTTTTCCTCATCCTCGGCTACACCGTGCTCGCTGCACTGGTCTTCATCAAATGGTGACACACAGGAAGTGCTTTACTCCATAAAGGCAGCAAAGTCCAGCTGTGAGAGGCAAACAAATCAGCAGCAGCTGGACTAACCAACCAACTAACTAGCTCAACTAACTCTTTATTGTCTTCAGCTGTGTCTGTAGTGTTAACTGTTTAGTTAAGAGAACTATTATAGGTAGGGATGGGTACCGAGCCCCGGTATTAAAAGGGCCCCGGGGCTGAATTATTAAAGACCGTGGTACCGTTAAGCTCCGACGTTAGCGGTCTTTTTATCGGTACTGGAGACATGTAAAATATATGTATGTATATCTCATGTATTATTGCTACACAAACATTATATTGCAGTTTTAGTTTCGCCAACTCCGTTTCTAATACGCAAAAAGACTTAAAAATGCGTCTATGATTATTTTTTAGTATTTTCGATCTCTCTCCCCCGCCTGCTTGCGAGGGGGTGGGGCAGTTTACACACACGCTCTGTTAGATGCAGCAACACACACACGGAGGAGATGGCGGAGAGAACGCGCTCCGAGGTGGTTAAACTTTACCCGTCTCGATGCTCGTTACCAAAAGTGCAATAAGAGTTTAGCATGTGAGGGCGGTAACACGAGCTATTTGTCTAAACATTTAGCAAAAGTGCTCCACATCCAGACGGAGGAATGCACCGGGTTCCACTGTCTCTCTAGCAGCTCTGTAGCCCCGTCCAGAGGAACGTCTCCACGTCAGGTGTTCTGTGTGTTAGCAGCAACACAAGGGGTTAACTCAATGATACAAACATGGGCTAAAGATTAGAGTTATTTATTTTGTTAAAGTTTCAGCTATTCTGTTTACAGTTCTGTCATCAGATTATTTAATACGACTTGTTAAAACGTTGTTTCTTTTGATGTGAAATATTATGAATTTAAATTTAAATAAAAAGCAATGTTAGTTTTGTTAAAAAAAAAAAAATCTCCAAAAGAACCGATAAAAGTACCGTTAAAAGACCGGACCGATAAGCGGTATCGATAAAAGTAGTAGTACCGTTAAAACCTTAACGATAACCATCCCTAATTATAGGTAACTACTATATATCAAATAATATATTTTATATAAACAAGGAATGTATCTCCTTAAGGCTTTTCTGCACTTTTTTATTTCCTCAATACTTTTTTATCAGTTATCCCTCATGTTTCAATCCAAAGGTTCAGTGCAGGACGAAGGACTCAGACCCTTTACTTAGGCAGGGCACAACACTGACTTTTAAAAGTGGTTGCCAGGCTGGCAACCAGGCATCAGCTTTTGGTTGCCAAAACTGAAAATACGGTTTCCATTTTTAGTCACCTTATATTTTAAATAATTAAGATACTATACAGTTATACATCAACTTAATAATGAAAATGTGACACAAAAGAATGTTCAAATGCCTTAAAATAAGTAATTAACTAATTCAATTATTTGAAACTTAAGTGGAAGTAAACTTGTCCACCCTCAATTAAATACCAGTGGTGCAGCTGTTGTCATGTTCTTCACAGATCCCTCAAAAATGAATAGAGCAAGTCACTAGTTTCTTGGTCATCCGTTGTCTCCCTTTCAAGTTTGGGTTTTCCTGACCTTTGTGCTAACCCCCACCATAGATCCATTGGCCCTTCAGCATTGAAGTCTTGGATTGGCCAGACTAATACATTTCTAATGTTAAATAAATGAAAACCATTCACAGTTAAGAATTAGATATTAATTATTAATGCTGTAAATTACCTTTTAATATGTCTAACTATATTTAAAATGTGTTACCTTTTTATAGAAGTGATTATATTTGTATGCCAATATTTTCCTATGGTAAAGTTTCGTTCTGCACTTTTATTTTGGTAGTAATAAGATCGGGACTCTTATTTTGAAGGAACTTTTACCGGAAGTGAACAACGGAGCAGAATCATGAGCAGAATGTACATATATATTTCGCTTCCCAAGACTTTACACATTTCCTCTTTGCTTTTCGTTCGGGTTCATCTTGCGCTTTATCAGTTTAATCACTTTGAACATTCGTTTGAGATGTTGACGGGTGGGCCGAACTTTTTACCCCACAGTTAAACCTTAATTTGCTTCGCCGTTTTTTTAAAACAAACACAGCGCACCGCGCACGCGAGTAAACGTGCATCGCTTTCTGGCTCCGTAATCACACCACTGCACGTGGAACTTAAGTCTCAGGTTCCGACTGTGTGGTGGGTAATTTAACCACTGTGAAAGTCAAATAGAAAGAACTTTAATATATATTAATGCTTTTAGTCTGGTGTTAAATTGTGTTTCTGAATAAACCTGCTGTTTCTACATTAATCACACCGTGGCCTTTTCAAGGTACTCGACATATATATCTTAACATGTCCTCTTGTTTCTATACATTCTTATAGTTCTATGTGTTGATATTCTGATCTTGAACAGTTTTGTATTTATAATGTTTGTGCCATCTCATTGTTGTCTCATGTTCCTCTTGTGAATGTTTAAATTAAACTATTATACTTGCTAAAGTTTAGCCTGATTATTTTATGTAAACAGAAGCAGAGCAACAAGATGTCCACTTGATACATGTTAGACACACTTTCACAGTTTTCTTTTGTTGGATGTTTTTCCCCATCTCTATTTATAGCAGGGATCGCCGGAATCAGTATCGGCCGATACCGATCGAGTGGGCTATGGGGATTTAAAGTGATGTTTAAAACTCAGTTAATGGGGCTCATTCACTGGCACTTCCACGAACAACAACCAACATAATTATTACATTCAAATGAAGTACATTATTCAAGTTTACATTAACTGGATAATAACATGGGAGAAATGAGCGGAAGCGCTCTCTTTTCCTCTCTCCTCCTCTCTCTCTCTCTCTCCTGTCTCGCCCGTCAGTATAGAGTAAAGTCACGCCCATCTACTTCCGGTGCATGGGACCTTATTTCGGAAAAATAATGTATTGAAGTCAATGGAGAGAGAAAACGTATCTTTCGATCCCGTTTGAATTGTGCCATGAATTACACATGATGTTTGTCAATCTTAAAAAATAATTTCCATGTCAAAAAAAGTCACAGTTTGTCGTAAAACTATTGAAATATAAGACTGTTAAAAATACGCAACTAGAAAGACTATAAATCCCAGAGTCGCGTAAGTGATGTCACAATTGTTTTCCTCCACTAAGAGATAGCTAAGATTAGCTGGCTAAGATAAGATAACTTTAGATGCCTGTGTGCTTAGTGCCAGGTCAGAATACTGCGCCCCAGCCTGGAGCAGAAGCCCTCACGCAAGTAAGGTTGACGTGGTCATCAACAACGCCCTCAGGTCCAGTTATAAAACTGGATGCTTGAAGCCTACCCCTGTGTCCCTCTTGCCAGTCCTCGCAGGAATAGCTCCGGCCGGCCTCCGACGAGAGGCTGCCACCCTCACCCTGGCCAGAAAAGCCCAAAAGCATGACTGGCATGATTTGTATTAGCCTTAACATGAAGTAAACCCAAATGTTAAACAGTAAGAGTAGTCATGATGGTAAGTATTTTGTGAAACATTTGAAGAGTAGCCTATCGCCCCCTCCACCAGGTGCTAAGGGGGCGGGAGGTAGGCTAACGGCACATTAGCATCGGCGATCTTTTCTACTTAATGCTATCTGCACAAATGGTTAACATTGAACATTAAAAGATCAGGCAGTTCAGGGAGAGTCGAAGGAAGGAAGGCAGGCAGGCAGGCAGCTTTGCATGACATTTATTTATTTATTTATAGAAGGACCATGCATACAAAAACATTAATCTCAGCAAAGAGAAGAGATGCAATATGCCAGATTATAGCTAATAGCTCATTTCCATCTGTGGTCCATTCTTCTGGACGTGTTTCATTGTGATGATAGTGAGTCAATCTGTTTGTTGGAAAGACAGTAGTTGAGTGATTACTGAGAGAAAATTATTAAAAGAGATAATTATTCAAAGTGTTGTTACTTTAAAGTGTTGTTCCTGACCTTTTTCTCTTTTATTTCCTTTCCCTCACCTGTAACTGCTGAGACCCTGAGGAACATGCACACTGACCTGCTCTGGCAACCTGATTTCCACTGTACGTAATAGTATTTGGTTATGGTATATTATTTATATACATCAAAGGCACAATGCACCCCCCAGAGACACACATGTATTGAGTGTGATATTGTGCATAGGTCAAGTGAAATCATCTTTACATACTAGAAAACTGTAGGAGCGGCAACTTGTTTTGAAATTGAATTTTTAATATCCGATAATAAAGTTGATCTGTTTTCTTTATTCTTCTCTCTTCCCAGCTCCATCCATCACCGTGCTCTGTTCCTGCAGGTCCTGCTTGCTAATCAATGCTCATGTTTTTACACAATTACAAATAAAGTCAATGTGTTGTATGACATGAAGTTGTGCTTCATTCGGAGTCAATAATAAATTCATTCTGCCTTCAACTGCACAATGACTATGGACTGCACCGACATCCATGTAGCTGCCCCTCAGTAAGATGAACCAAGCAAAGAGGGTCAACATCATGCCTAAGGACATCCAGCTGGCCCGCCGCATCCGCGAGAGAGGGCTTAGACTGACCTGAGACCAGCACACCCAAACACGACGGCTCTTTTAAGAGCCACCTACAGTTTCAAAGAGTTGCAATCCTACGTTATTATAATGATTAAACTGGTTCATGTATCACTTAGTTTACTGAACCGTGATGAATGAAAGAAATGAGTGAGGTCGTGGTTTACTGAAGTTACAAAGACATTAATATATGAGTGACAGGTCAGTGTAAACACAAGCTTCTGTCAATTATGGATCACTCAAACTATTTATATAAAAATATGTAATAAAGTTCTAAAACAAGTATTCGGTATATTCCTTGATAGCTTTTGGAGAAGGTTGTTTTTAAGTTTACTAAAATCTATCGTTTCAACTGTTTCACTTTATAAAAAGGAACAGGTGAGTAGAGCATCATTGAGTTTCTTATTCTGTCAGTAAATTATCCAAATGAAATGTTTATCATTATTTTAGTCAACCCTAAACAAATTGATTGTACCTTTTTAATAATGACCTTACATGGTTAAGTTAAATTAACTTCAGAAAATCAAATCTGTTGAGAAAAAACTAATAAATGTTTAAAGATAGGAACTTGCCATCCCACTGAAGAACAGACCGTAGAGATTTAAAGGCGTAGTTGTAGTTCAGTCCAACGTTTCATTTGGATTCATTTCGCCAACAGGCAACTATTTTCATAAAGAATATATATATTTTTCAAAGTCAACTTTATTGTTGAGAGATCAAAAAGACGTTTCAATAAAATTATACAATTTACAGATATGTATACAAATACATATATATCCTATATACACCATCATGTATAATGATGGTGTATGATGTAGAAGGAAGTGTGGTAGATAACAAGTAAATATAGAGTTACATACAGATCCATGTTACAGCAAAAGATGGAATAACTAAGAAGCACGCAGTATAATAATAATTTCATGCAACAATGAAATAACTGCTCAGCATCTCCCCTCTGCATAACACCCATCACACATACGGAACACAACGCAGAGTCTGAGGGTGTTAAGAGTATGTTTATTTAAATGTCCTCCTCTCTACTGGCCACATATGCTGGGTGTAGAATTGTTCCAGGAGGAGGAGATTTCCATGCCATGCAGGGTCTTTGGGGATGAGGATGATGATCGCATCCTTCGTGGTCCACACAACAAAGTAGCAGAGACTCCGGTCTGTGATGTGCAGCTGCCCTTGGACCTGGTGCCAGTATGGGTGATTCTCCTTGAGAATACATGACCCACCCTCCTCACGGAGACAGAAGGATGGTAACTGGACTGCCTCCGCGATGGTCATGTTCATGTCACCAAAACCCTTGAATCTACACACAGCAAATAAACTCAAATGACACAACGAGATGTAAAAGGAGATCACACATACAGTATAGACTATACTGTATAGTCGATATAAAACTGGCCGCTTCAATCTGAAGAGCAACTAAAACAAAACACGGGAGTATACCTTGTTCTTGTGAACACTAATGTTATCCACAGCATACACAGAGACCACGAAGTTCTAAAGGAGAAAACTAGTTACTGAAACAAAACACGTTAGTGTACCTTGTTAGCTAATGTTAGCTAGCTGACATTAACGTTACACATTGCACTCATATTACTCACCAACATCTTGTAAAGCCGGTCCCGCTGCTCTTACAGAACCGACTAACTCCCCTTTCGTGTATGTACAGCTCTCAACGTGTCCAGACTTGTAGTGATGTTCACCTCGTTTTATACTTTTATTCTCATTCTGAAAGAAACAGGTGAAATGTTCTAACGTGACGGCCATCTTTGTGATGGTGACGCGTATTGTGTGAGACCAGAGACCTGTAGTTCACTCAGCGGTTTCACACAAAAAAATGTGTAACTTCACAGTTTTACGACACATTTTTATTTTTTTGACTTGCAAAATATTCTTTTAAATTGACAAACATCATATGTGTCATTCGTGGCACAATTCAAACGGGATCAAAAGATAACCTTTCTCTCTCCATTGACTTCAATGTATAATTTTACGCTTCCGGGGTCCCATGGAGGCTCCCGGAAAGGGAGGGACTTCGCCTCTCTATTGACTTCAATACATAATTTTTCCGAAATAAGGTCCAATGGGTCGGAAGTAGATGGGCGGGACTTCGCCTCTCTATGACGCTGCGCTGTCAGTACGCTTCTCCATGTTTGTGATTGGTCAAATTTGGCTAGCCCCGCCCCTTACATGTGAATGCGCACTCAGCCGGACAGAGAAACCCTGGGTTGAGTAGTTACCGAGTTGATAACCAGCATTGTAGGACCGCTTAGCGACAGCACGTTTGTTTTTGGATTAGGTAAACCAGCTAACTCAAACATATCCAGGGTATGTTGAACTGGATTCGTAGTACAGGCCTCAGGAGGGAGGGAAACTCATCGATGTGTAAGGTCATTTAAATAAGCCCAACATTTACCATGTGCAACAATAAAGTGATGAACACATTATTGTATCACTAATTGTAATATGATAATAGAATACAATATGTATTTTTTAAATCAGCCGTACTGCATGATCAGTATGCTGACAGTACTTTAAGTCGGCTATATTTTGATGCTAAGACTTCTTTACTTTCACTTTGTTGAAGTTTGAATGCAGGAACTTTACTTGGAACATAGTATTTTTAAACTGGGATATTACTACTTTTACTCAAGTAAAATATCTGATGTCTTTGGTTCTTTCACTGTCTTTATTTCATGTTCTGGTAAAAACCGAAAACAACATAACATTTTGATGAGCAATGAACAACATTGGGAGAATATCTATATTTGAAACCCTGGCCCAGGATTGCCTCCACAGCTCTCAGAGTGGAGATGGCCAACAGTGTGAACCTCATGGATGTTTGCCACCATGTAACACAGCAAAGAGAAACTCGGATTATAACACACAGATGGAGAGTGAGTTCTTTCTCTGCTCAGGACTATACCTCAACCATATGTTTACATACTACATTAAAGTTTGAATACCTCATGGGGAACCTCTAAAGCCTGCTGCTGTATTTGTTCGATACGACCAGCAGGAGTCCCCATGTTAAATTAAAAAAGAGGAGCTTTAAGTTGAAACCATACTTGCCAACCCTCTCGATTTTCGCGGGAGACTCCCGATTTGATTGCCCTCTCCCGGTTTCCTCCCGGGGTCATATTTCTCCCGATTTTGAAATGCTCCCGATTTCTGAGGTCTCAAGGTTGGCAAGTATGGTTGAAACAAACTCATCTCAGTCTTTTAGACATTGTGCACGACCCCGTCAGTTGATGAGAACAACGCGCAGGGTCAGCAGTTGACTTGTGTCTGACGGCAGTTCTTTGTCACAGCTGAACCCTGAGACATCCCGGCCTGATGCCAGCCTCTAACAGAATTGATTGGATTAGTCCTCGTGCTCCTGAGTTTCATTATTTATTGGCACACTCTAAAGCCATCTCTCGCAAATCCGAACGTCATGATCTGGACCTCTGACTGAGGGATCCACAGACGATTATAGAGCTGGAACTCTGTGTTCGGTTGGCTGCTCAGCATTTCCCTGATATATGCACACACTGTACATTTATTTTAACTTACTAAGCTGCCTAATTTTATATTTTATTGACTTCCTTTTTGTGAAGTGCAACTTCTTCTACTAGAACTAAACCCGGCTGTTGGTACAATAGTAGGGTGTAGTATCTCCTCTTGGAGCAGCATCTAGTGGACCTGAGTGAATTTGCAGCTGAACTCGGAGGGAGAACAAATATATTCTCAATTTCTAAAATGCCTTTGCAGCCAGAACCGGGGAATGTGTTGACGATATAGATATAACGTTATTGATCCCTGTAGGGAAAACAACTACCCAGCAGTAAATACATTACAATGAGCTCCACCTTTTACCACCTGCCACTTAATGAATTAATAATTACAACCTAAAAAATATAAAATGCATTATTTTTGAATGGCCCATTCTCCATGAAGAGCATGTTTCGTATATTTTAATGCTTTAAACTTTTTTACTTTTGCACTACTTCAACAATGGTGTATCTGCTACTCATGCTGAGTAAACGGTCTGAGTACTTACCATATATTTACCAAATATTGTATGCTAATTCACAACCTATGGTAGTTTTTCAAATGTTAACAAAATAAACCACAAGCCATTATTGTTATTTTCTGAACATGATGACATTAACTTCAAAATAAATATATTCCGAATTTGGATTGTCGGACCGGGCCCGGCGCCACGAGGGGGCAAAAGGGGGCATTGCCTCCTCAGTTGTATTCTTTGCCCCCTCACCTTGAGCATCATTCATCCATCAAAAAGTACGATAAATGACACAATTATTAAATAACTTTAAATAATTATTTCCCCCAATATACGTTACTATGTTTGGATCAGATATGTGGTCAAGCAACGTGTAAAAAAGCCTCAACCCCAAGTGAGCTTGTAGTCTTAATGTTAGCGTGTGTGCTTAGTCGGATGGGGGACCAAAACGTCCCCGTTTTCCAGGCAGAGTCCCCGTTTTCGGTGGCCGGTACCCGGTTGAAACTCCGGAAGATGTTCCCGTTTTTGAATGTGCGTTAAAAAACATAGAGCAGGGTTGCCAACTTCCACGCATCTGGCGTGTGACACACGCTTTCACTCTCAATCTCACGCTCTCACGCTGCCCAAACTATTCTCACGCCAAAAACAAGATGAACCGGCGATCGTTTTTGGTTGGTTATTTACAATGTTGAGTTGACAGCTGCTCAAGCTGTCGATCCGCACCCACCACTCTTAACAACGTTCAGACAGCAGAGCAGTGGGAGCCGGTTGGTCAATCCCGACCCGTATTGAGCATGCGCAGATCTAAGATCCAGTAGAAATGATACAAAAGTTAAAGTCTGCTGCTTATTGTTCTACTAGGCCAACATAGAGTCAGAGTATATGAGTGTGTTAATTAATATATTTGGCAGTTTGGAGTAAGTCTGTAGATTCGTTTGTGTGCGTGCGTGCGTGCGTGCGTGCGTGTGCGTGTGCGTGTGTGTGTGTGTGTGTGTGTGTGTGTGTGTGTGTGTGTGTGTGTGTGTGTCATGTATAGGCCTCTCACGATAATTAATTTTGTTGGATACATTTTCCCGGAAATTATTGCGATAAACGATAATATTGTCGGCACCGTTGTATGACCATTTTAGACCACTGACATAATGATAATATATAATAATAATTCAAGTACATCCTTTCAAACTGCTAGTCACATCATTTTTATTTATCGTACAATAAGTCAATGAATTTCTTATTGCGACAGGCACACAATAAAACAGTGTGTTTGACTGTCATTAGTGAATGAAACTTTGTGCCCTTTATAGTCTGTGTCCAATATTGTGTATTTGTATATATTGCATATATATCCATATGCTAAGGTCCCGCTACACTCTAAAAACAAATGCCTTGGCTCAACAAAGAAAATCAACGCAACAGTTTGCATCGATGTTTATTGAGTCAAGACAACTTCTAATGAAATTGTCTTAAAGCAACAAAGTTATTTGAGTTAGGGGAGAAGGCTTTTCCTCTACAGTCAGAGGTGTTTTTAATTACCACTTACTTAATAATTGGTAGCATAAACACACGTTTTGAAGTTGATTACTCAAAAGATTAAGTTGTTCCGACTAGTTTTACCACATGATTTAAAAGGAATTTTAAGTTGTATGTACTTAATTACCCTCATTCGGGATACAAGTTTTTAAGTTGATTACTCCGAAAATTAAGTTGTTCCAACCTGTTTTACTGTATGATTTAAAATGATTTTAAGTTGTATGTACTTAATTACCATCATTGTGAACACACGTTTTTAAGTTGACAACCATTTATAAATTAAGTTGCTCCAAATACATTGTTTTCAATAGTTTTCTTTCTTAGCTTTTACATGTTTTTGCCTTTAGAGTTGTGCAGTTGTTTATTTCAACACATGATGTTTCAATCAGGAGAGAATTCATTTTGTTTGAACATGTATTGACACATGCCACACAGTATGATAAGGTGCATGAACACCTGAAGTCACAGCTGACTGCAGGAGAGAGGAGAACCATTGTATAGTGTGGCTGCAGCACGCTGATTGGCTGCTGGAGAATGAGGTGAAATGTAATAGGTTAAAGAGAACGCCTGTGCAGCTGCGGAGTGAAAGTATACACACCCAGTCTTCCTGAAAGAACTTGCGCTGAGCTTCATTTAAATCTTGAAAAAAAGATAAATTACACAAATTTAAATTGCCCCACAAATAATAAATAAACACATGAGCCGTATTACCATGGGACACAGCTAATACATGCTGCCATCACATGAGGTTAGAGGCCTCTTAGAGACCTTAGGCAGATTTAAAACCAGTGCCTAATGTGTAACATCTGTAAAGTGTTTGTAAAACTACAGATCAAACTCTCGATGGCCGCCGGTCTGCAGATCTCACATCCCTTTGAGAAGAGATGTAACAAAGATGTTTGCACTGCCGACAGTCGTTGTTTCAAACAGTGTGAACGCATTTAACGCAGAATGCTCATTCATTTGTTTCCCTGGACCTCGATGGCTGCATCGTGTGGTCAGATCCTGGGAGGACCGGTCACTGAGGAAGGTGATATTCATGTCCTCTTGAAGCACATTAAATCATAGGTTAGCGCATCAGAGATAATGAATTAGGTAACTGCATACTTTTTAAACCGTCACTCTTAGCTAATTCAGAGCCATTATTACCAGCTGCTAAAGCAACGTATTGTTTTCACCTATTGAGTCTGCATGTGTGTGTCGTCATGGCAACGTGGTCCTGAAGACACACAGAGGTGCTTTTGAGTACTTTGCCTAGTGTTTGAATGCATGTGGACAGATTTTGTCAATCACAACCGTGCATGTGTTAGTGTCCCTTCTCATCTGTTAGCAGGTTCCATACGACATGTGAGCTGGACCAGAAGAGCAGAAGCCTCTTTTCACATGTTGCACAATCCTTTTCCCATGCCCTTGCTGTCAACACCCATCCATGCTGAACGTTGCTAAGATACTATTGATTGGGGTGTGGCCAAAAGTGCAATATGCTTCAACATGTAGCCGACAGAGAGCAGTGCTTTTGTCCTGTGTCACTGGGCCCGTGGATTTTATTTCATTTCAAGATTTTTAACTACGTGGCTAAACTCCTTGAAAAGGTCCTCTTGCTTTTCTCCAAGGCACACGACAAGGCAGCGGATGCTATAGTTCTCTGCGTACTTCATTGTTTTGTGCTATTTTTGAAAAAGGAAAAAAAGAGAAAAGACCTAAATGAATATATTCTGAATGGGTGACTGCCAACAACTTGCATTTCAATGACAACTCTAAATAAGGATCCTACCTCAAGAAGCATGTCCTTGATCTGCTTCACGAGATTCATTTTGAATAAAAAGCGATATACTATAGTAACCAAAGTATTTGTACTCTCACAGTAGCCTCTATACTTTGTACCCTCTCTCAGAACTATTCGCAGTTGAAAGAATGCTCATTTTGGTCAAACAGCAGTTTGCCTACAGAGCAACTACAAGGCTGTCTGTGTATTTGAAAGACAAAAGATGACACTTACCTTAAAATGTCCTTTGTATATTTCTATTTAACTGTGGGAACTTGTCCAGGCATGTTAAGTGGGAGTGGACTTGAAATCCTTAACTCAAGGTGTAGAACAATGAAGTTATCAAGCCAATTACTAACTACAACTTGAATTTAGTTTGAAGTCAATTAACCCAGAAATCCGAGTTCAAATTACACACAATATTTAGTTGATGTAATTACCAACATTATTTCATCAACACAACTTATAAATTCATGTTTGCAACTCAAAATGTTTATCTAAATCAATTAACTCACATTTCTATCTTGCAACCATGCATTTAATGAAGTGGAGGTGAAAGGTCGCCTGAATTCGTTTTTAGAGCGTACTGACACGAGAGCAGTCATTGAGTGCGCATATGTGTAATTAAACCCATGATATCAACATCTCACTCCAGCCAGGTACCCAAAGTTGGCAACCCTGAAAATGTAACTGACAGAGATCAATCAATCAATCAATCAATCAATCAATCAATCAATCAATCAATCAATGTTTATTTATATAGCCCAATATCACAAATGTTACATTTGTCTCAGTGGACTTCACAGTTTGTACAGAATATCAGTATGACAATACGACACCCTCTGTCCTCAGACCCTCTGTCCTTAGACCCTCTGTCCTTAGACCCTCACATCGTACAAGGAAACACTTCCGAAGAAAACCCACAGTTTAAAGGGAACATGGAGAAACCTCAGGGAGAGCAACAGAGGAGGGATCCCTCTCCAGGACGGACAGACTGCAATAGATGCCGTGTGTAAATTGAAAAGATAATACATTTGCAACATAGGTAGTCCAAATGTTTGGAAATGCATGTGTGTATAATAGGAAGATGAATCCACGAGGATATCCATCCAGGACCGATGATCCAGGACCACAGCCACGACTCGCGATCCAGGGCTCGCGATCCAGGACACAGGACCGCAGGATCATCCATGACTCCGGATCCCAGCGAATATAGACACCAAAAAGAAAGAGATGTGGGGAAGCTGGGTTCATCGGAACATGAGAGTACACGGGTACAGACAGAGAGAAGGAAGAAGTAAGATGTCCCCCGACAGACTAAGCCTATATCAGCAAAACTAGGGGCTGAATCTAATCAGCCCTAACTATAAGCTTTATCAAAAAGGAAGGTCTTAAGCGCACTCTTAAAAACGGATAGGGTGTCTGCCGCCCGAACACAAACTGGAAGCTGATTCCACAAATGTGGAGCTTGATAAGAAAAGGCTCTGGCTCCCATTGTACTTTTAGAGACTCTAGGAACAACCAACAACCTGCATTCTTGGAACGCAATGCCCTAGTAGGCCAGTAGGGTATAATGAGTTCTTTAAGGTAAGATGGCGCCTGCCCATTAAGGGCTTTGTAGGCGAGAAGAAGAATTTTAAATTCTATCCTGTGTTCTATAGGGAGCCAGTGTAAGGCAGCCAGAACAGGAGCAGTGCTTTTGTCCTGTGTTAAAAACACAGGACAAAAGCACTGTGCCCAAAAAAGATTTTATTTTATTTCAAGATTTTTAATTACTTCGCTAAACTCCTTGAAAAGGTCCTCTTCCTTTTCTCCAAGGTACACGACAAGGCAGCGGATGGCTATAGTTCTCTGGGTACTTCTATTGTTTTGTGCTATTTTTGAAAAAGGAATAAAAAGAGAAATGACCTAAATGAATATATTCTGAATGACAACTCTAAATAAGGATCCTACCTCAAGAAGCATCCTTGATCTGCTTCACCAAGACATTTTTTAACAAAAAGTTATATCACTATAGTAACCAAAGTATTTGTACTCTCACAGTAGCCTCTATACTTTGTATCCTCTCACAGAACTATTCACAGTTCAAAGGCTGCTAGTTTTGGTCAAACAGCAGTTTGCCTACAGAGCAACTACAAGGCTATCTGTGTATTTCAATGACAACAGATGACACTCACCTTAAAATGTCCTTTGTATAGTATTTCTATTTGTCTTATGTGGGAACTTGTCCAGGCATGTTAAGTGGGAGTGTACTTGAAATCCTTAACTCAAGGTGTAGAACAATTAAGTTATCAACTTGAATTAGTTTTAAGTCAATTAACGCAGAAATCCGAGTTTAAATTACACACAATATTTAGTTGATGTAATTACCAACATTATTACGTCAACACAACTTATAAATTCATGTTTGCAACTTAAAATGTTTATCTAAATCAATTAATTCACATTTCTATCTTGCAACCATGCATTTAATGAAGTGGAGGTGAAAGGTCCTCTGAACGACTGTTTAGAGTGCAGCTACACCTTAGCCGCGTAAAGCTGCTAACCCTCAGTTCTCTTGCAGGCGTCAGAGAGTCGAGGTGGACGGATGTGTTTGGGCTCTTCCCCTCAGGGCGGCTGGAGGATCCTGTATACATCTCCCTTTGCGAAACGGATGGCTGACATCCAATGGAGAGTTATACAGGCCCTGTGTGTGTGAGAGTGAACATGTATGTAAAAGGAGAATATATGTGTGTAAGAGTGAAAATATGCTGCATTTTGAATGTCCGATAGTCCACCATTTTCACCGGAAATATCAAACATTTAATAAAAGTGAAAAACAATGAACAAGACTTAACGTATTCATCATAATTAATTATATTTATTTCGTATGGATGTAGGATCTTTGACTTTGTTTAGAGCAGTGATCTTCTACTATATGAACATTTTGGACCCAAAATCACAAAAAAAACGTAAAAACAGATTTTGAAAATGATATTATTTTTCATATAGGTAACACAAACCTACACAACGAAACCATTTAAAAGCTGGAAATACACATTATGTACAAAAATCAGTTTTTTATGTCTTTATCTGTGCCACGCTTCAAAAGCGGTTTCTGTCAACTACGACACAGAGGGCAACATCCAGGGTTGGGTTGTAACGGAATACATGTAACGGCGTTACGTAATCAGAATACAAAAATCAAGTAACTGTATTCAGCTCGCGTTACATTTGAAAAACTAGTAATGTGATTACAGTTACTTTCGTAAACCTGAAGTGAATACATTTTGGATTACTTATTGGAATTATTGGTGGAAAGATTTCCTCTCAACATTTAATATTTAAGTAACTTTACAGCCGAATCATCACAGCCCACAAAACCACTGCAGATGGACCAAAAAAGCGTTTGAAAAAAAATCGCGGGTCCGCTCGCTCAGTGAAACAATAACAACGAAACATGGAGGAACAAAAGTCTGCGTTTAAATTGCGTGTTTGTATATATAGGTGTGTGTGGTTAAAACACATCAGCCTGCGGTCGCTCTTTAGTCTTTAGCCTTACTAATGATTATTTCTGAAGGTATACACAGTGAAGGCGGTGCGAAAGGCGGCGCGAAAGGCACTGCGCGGCTCGCTCGTCTTCTCAGAGGCCGAGTTAACCCTCCCGCTGCCTCCTGGCGCTGCAGAGATTTCATGAAGTGAAGGAGGTGTTCCTTCTATAAAGCAGCTGGTGCACACACTCTCCTGTTTTGCCAATCCGGTGCTTAAAGTATAGCTCTACACCCCTGGCCGAAATGTCCTTAAAATGAAGTCCGAGTTCGACATTTTAATTCATGTACTGCCAACACTGAGAGGACAGAAGGCGACACGCCCGTTCTAAGCCGTGTCCCTCACTCCTCACCAGTGTGCGAACTATACCACGGTCACCGGGGGAGCCGGGATTTTTTTTTTTGCGGGGGGGTAAATACTGATCCGCGCATTAATAGCAACAGCACAGACATAGGCCTATTATAAAGAGAAAATCTGTTGCACACGGGGTGGTGCCACAGGTCTACATTTACATGAAACGTCCCGATGGATACTGCGGTCAAGCCAGCCTCCACTTGGGAAAACACAGTCAAGCCAGCCCGCACGTGATATTGGGGTGCGCGAATATTAGAAGCATTACGGTAAAATCCCAGCGCTTACTCGGTCAATAACAAAAGCACCTATAAAAACAAACCAAACATATTAAATTAAGAAATATGTACTATATAATGTGATCAATAATTATTTAAAACAAACTACGTATAACTACCACGAGTAAATGTAAAATGTAAGGGGTTTCAAAATAAAAGTCCTTTCAAAGGTGTTTTATTTTGAAACTCCACATCAGAATGTCCTGATTTTTTCTGGGTGAGTAGATGGGCTGTCCTTCTATCACCCTGCAGTGAGATGAGTCTTGCATCAGGGAGAGATTTCGTTTTATTCTTATCTAAACACAGGGCTGATAGCTCATATATGGAATTTCAAAGGTCTTTTATTTTGAAACTCCACATCAGAATGTCCTGATTTTTTCTGGGTGAGTAGATGGGGTGTCCTTCTATCACCCTGCAGTGAGATGAGTCTTGCATCAGGGAGAGATTTCGTTTTATTCTTATCTAAACACAGGGCTGATAGCTCATATGCAGTGTTGGGAAAGTTCACTTTCTACATGAACTAGTTCAGTTCACAGTTCACACATTTTAAAATGAACTAGTTCAGTTCATAGTTCATAATTCAAAATGTTGAACTAAAGTTCATGGTTTCAAAAATGAACTAATTTATAGTTCATAGTTCTTTTTTCAATATGTTGCTGCGAGCTATTATTTGTCTCCTGTACGATGTTAATGGACCATTTCAATTTTTACAATATCCTCAGAGGGCCGTACAAGTTATTGACCTCTGCTTAAAAAAAACTAAAATCACAGCCCATTCATTTCATTCTGTGCAAAGAAAAAGCAACCTCTTAATCCAGATATCTCACCATGACTCGCGCATGCATGCACGTGCAGGGTGTGGCGTGACCACCAACACAGAAAGATATGGACACAAGATGTGTGCAAATGTATTTAGTTTCCTATCCATGTGAACATGATTTAAGTGGGGGGGGGGGGACCTAACCTCCTCTAGGGGGATCCGGGGGGCATGCTCCCCTGGGAAGATTTTTTTTAAATGTTGAAGTTAAAAGCATCAATCTGGTGCACTTTGAGAGCAACATTAGGAGAGCTATGGACACATCTCTCAACACCCAAACACAACTGTAAGCAGATTTTCTTTTAATTTATGGATATTTGACAAATCACTCCCCTTTCAAACTGTATTCTTCTTTATTAATAACTATCATATAGTATTTTATACCTGTTTACTTTATTCTCTTATTTTTTTTATAACTATAATGATCATATAAAGATGTGCCTTTACCTCACTGGTTGTAGACAAAGCTTCTTATATTCGTTAGCATAGCTAGCTAACCAGATGCTAATGATAACAACAAAGTTATTGACTGTCTGACAGATGAGCAGATCGCCACTGGGCTTTCAACTAAAGACACAGACACGCAGAAACTGCGGCATGTGTATGGACTTATCGGTACTGCAATTTCTGAAGTGCTGGAGTGGCGTTCTGGTGCTCTCCGTCAGAACTGGACCCCTGTCGAGACATATACCACGTGATGACACGTTAGGCTCGTGTTGTGTTCAAGGACCCTGACCTTGGCCAGGAAAAACAGGCACTTCCTTGTTTAATTATTTTGCGGTCTAGATTTCTTTCATTTTTTTATTTTTTGCGTGTGTTTATAAATTACCTCGAGGGCCGTACCAAATTGTCTCGCGGGCCGTATACGGCCCGGAGGCCGGAGGTTCCCCACCCCTGCCGTAGAGTCTCACTCTGAGCGAGTGCTGCTGCAGCTGCTCTCGGCTTCGTCCATACTAATTCATTCATTCAATGCTCGCCGGTTCCGCGGTTCCACATTGTTTGTTGTGAGGAGTCTGATATATTTAGTATATTTATATTTTAGTGCGACAGCCAGGGGTGACAGGCGCGTACGCGTCACAGGCAGCTTGCTGTTGCCAAATTGGGTGGTTTTCCGCATTATTTTGAAGCCTGTTTACGGTGTGTTTTAACTGGGTTTTCGGCTGAAAGGCATATGAAATCTGGTACACTTTTGAACGCCGTTATAATACAGTGCTGAGAATGAACGCACTTTTGAACGCCGTTATACACCGCTGAGAATGAACGCGTTCTCAATTACGTTCATCTAGCGGAAATACAGTACGTTCAGTTCACGTTCGCCCAAAATATGAACGCGTTCATGAACGATCGTTCATTGAACGCGTTCAGGTACATCACTGCTCATATGAGATTTCAATATGAGATTTCAAAGGACTTTTATTTTGAAACTCCTTACATTTTACATTTACTCGTGGTAGTTATACGTAGTTTGTTTTAAATAATTATTGATCACATTATATAGTACATATTTCTTAATTTAATATGTTTGGTTTGTTTTTATAGGTGCTTTTGTTATTGACCGAGTAAGCGCTGGGATTGTACCGTAATGCTTATAATATTCGCGCACCCCAATATCACGTGCGGGCTGGCTTGACTGTGTTTTCCCAAGTGGAGGCTGGCTTGACCGCAGTCGATGGATCATGTAAATGTCAACAGATTTCCCGAGCATGTATGGGCTACGCAAACTTCAATCAACTTGATAATAAATAATCCACGGACCACCAATGTAACGTTTGACTGTTTAATTAAATCAACTTAAAATGACTCAAATGTGATCCACTCACTCCACTGTTGGCTGGTCCAGCCAGCCGGCGCCGCGGGACCACCGCAGCAACTTCGCCCCCCATCTCGAGCAGCAGGCAGGGAGGAAGAGGAAGAACAGGTGGGGTGGTCATCAGCAGCATCATCATCTTCTTCCACATCTCCTTCGACCTCTACTATGGCAGTTGTAGTCATCAAGTTAGCTTCTCTTGGCTCGTCTTCTTGTGTCTCTTCAGCCCCCAAGTTAACGTTAGCTGTCAAGTTAGCACTAGCACTGACGTTAGCTCCCTCCTATCTCGGTTCTGTTGTAGCAGCAGTCACAACGTACGATGTGCTACCACCAGCTACATTCGGTTGGTCTTCTTGATCAGGTTGTTTGGCCGTCTTTTTAAAGAAATTGCCCAAGGTACGTTTTTTTTCTTTTCGACATGTCAGCAGCAGCAACAATGCCTGGTAAACATGCAGTGCCAACTAAACGAGCTTGTGAGTGAGTGGGTAGTGGGTGGAGCTGCGGGCAGCGTGCAAGCAGGCGACACTTTTTTCATGAATCATAAACTCTAAATATAATTTTATTTCACTTATTTTACACCTTTGAAAAAAAAACATGCCCAAAATGGAATTTATTTGGTCATCATATCAGTATTTTAGAGAGCTCCCCCCAAATTTCACAAACCTTGTTCCCAGTGGAGCTCATGTCACCACTAGGGGAGCTATAGCTCCCCCTGCTCCCCTCCAGTTCGCACCCTGCTCCTCACATCCCAAGCTGCATCCCCAACACTTGTATTATGTTGTTACATCGTTTCAGATGCTATGTTTCAGTTGTGCTCTTGATACGCCATTAAAACAGTAAAAACACGTTCAGTTTCCTTTTGCTTTTTGTGTCTCCTGTTCACCAAAACATACCCAGGAAAAATAAAGTAATCTAAAAGTAATCTGATTACGTTACTTTTTTAAGACACGTAACTGTAACTGTATTCGGATTACTTTCAGAGCCATGTAATCAGTAATCAGTAACTGATTACATTTACAAAGTAACCCTCCCAACCCTGGCAACATCACAGATTCCTCCTCCTCCATGTCAAAAAACAAGCTTAAAGCTTGACTCACGTTCAGAGTTCTCTTCATCAGTTGAATCTTCAAAACTCTAAATCTATCTAACTATATCTAAATTCTCAATGTTTGTCTGTCACTTTACTTCAATCGCAGTCTCCCGCCGCCTCTCTTCGTCTCCCGCCGCCTGTCTTCGTCTCCCGCCGCCTGTCTTCGTATATCTTCGTCTATCTCCATTTCCCGCCGTCTCTCTTCGGTTCCCACCGTCCCTCTTCGTCTCTTTTCGTCTCGTTTCGTATCACTCCGTTTACATGATTACCTCACCCCCTCCCTGGTAAATACATCCTGTTGAGCAGAATCTACAGTTTCCAGTATTTTCCGTTTCGTAAAATGATAAAATGCGGCGAAGATATTAAAATATGTGCTTCCATTATTCATACTTCTGAAATATATCTGTATTAACTTTATATCATCGTATGTCCGTGTTTATTGGGTCTTTTTGCATGAAACAAAGACTGGCATATAGTTTCAAGCCAGTACTTTCGACAGAAATACACATATACATCCTGTTGAGCAGGATCTACAGTTTCCAGTATTTTCCGTTTCATAAAATGATCAAATACGGCGAAGATATTCAAATATGTGCTTCCATTTTTCATACTTTTGAAATGTATTAACTTTATATCGTCGTATCTCCGTGTTTACTGGGTCTTTTTTGCATGAAACAAAGACTGGGATATAGTTTCAAGACAGTACTTTCGACAGAATCACACGGCAATGTTGTCCGGACTGTTGTTTTTATGCGGTACCGGCTTGAACAGGTCATGTGATCTGATCACGCCGGCGTGACGGTCGACTCCAAAGGGTTAATATTAAATACATATAAGTATTTTTACAACTTGTATTTAGAAATACTCTGTTGTAATTATTGATGCATACATGTGTTCATCCATTCAATGTGGCATCTGCTATAATGGGGTTAATGTATGATATTACTTAATAATACAATAGATTATAATATATGATATGATAATTACATTTTAGTTTTATTCATTTCTTATTTCATAGTTTCTCATTATTATTATTTTTATCGCTCATCTTATTTTTGATTTTATTAATCTGTGTGAATCTGTGCTGTCCTGTTTTTCACTCTCACCCTGTTGCTGTTTGAACTACTGAATTTCCCCACGGGATTAATAAAGGTCCATCTTATCTTATCTTAATGTATAAATTGATTTACTTCAATCTACTGTACTGTGTAAAAACACCCCAACAATATTACAAGAAATATACTGCATAAAGCAAACTATATACTTTATTTGATCTAAAATATTGATGTTTCTACAACACCCAGTTGTCTTTGTGTATTTTGTAAATGAAGCGCCATCTCATGGTTAAATCCTGTAATTGAACACATGGGGAAATTGGGCAACGCCCTCTATCAATTTGGCAACACCCCCAGCCACTGGCATCCGCTGGGCTTTTGACTCTGACACACCCATGTGAGTCTGATCTGGGGTGCTACATCTGTAACAGCACCATGCGTTCATGACAGCATGGTAATGATTTGTTATTATGATGGATTTGATATTAACGAGGCGGCAGTTAGCAGCTAGCAGCTAGCTAGTAATTATGCTAATGTACACATCAATCGTTATGTACTTCTATTACGCTGTAACAGGATCTAGTGATATCCAACAGAGCTTCATTTAGCATGAAATAATTATTGCACTGTATATATATATATATATATATATATATGTATATATATATATATATATATATTAGGGCTGTCAGTCGATTAAAATATTTAATCGCGATTAATCGCATGATTGTCCATAGTTAATCGCGATTAATCGCAAATTAATCGCACATTTTGTATCTGTTCTAAATGTACCTTAGAGGAATATTTTTCAAGTTTTTAATACTCTTATCAACATATGAGTGGACAAATATGCTTTATGCTAATGTTTATTATCATTTGAACAATGACAAATATTCTCATGCATATTAAACACAACAACCTCTGAATATTACAAATATTCGCCTCAATTCAACCTGGAACCTCTCTCATACAATACAAATGGTGTGTGTGTGTGTGTGTGTGTGTGTGTGTGTGTGTGTGTGTGTGTGTGTGTGTGTGTGTGTGTGTGTGTGTGTGTGTGTGTGTGTGTGTGTGTGTGTGTGTGTGTGTGTGTGTGTGTGTGTGTGTGTGTGTGTGTGTGTGTGTGTGTGTGTGATCGTTGGAGCTATGTGCAACTCGAGGCATATGCTCGAACGGGAGCTGCCTGGACGCTGCAATCATGTTGCTGCAATCATGAGTGTGCTGACTTCTCGTACAATGTCCCGCTGTCTGGCTTCCTGCTTAAAGTCAAGTGCTCGGCGCAGTTGTGTGGATAGAGCGCTCCTCTGTTTTCATTTAAACAGCTCCTTATATCCGTTAGCGCAGCTAGCTAGCACCAGATGCTAACAACAACAATAGCCGCGTTCACACTGCGGTACGGTAATGCACGTAAGGTCTCTCTCTCGCTCGCTCGGGCCACACACACCCTCCCGGTCCTCCCGATGGCCAGTCGGTGCCTGCCGGTGAGCGTGGAAGTGTGGTCTGCCACAAGCGAGCGGCAGGAGCGGGGCTGTCAGCATCAGCTTGTAGATGGTATTTTAAACTCGATGCGCTCTGAAACTACGGGGCGGCCGAGGAAAAAAATACACATGCGTTAATCGCGTTAAAATAATTAGTGGCGTTAATTTTTTTTTGCGTTAACGCGTTATTAACGCGTTATTAACGCGTTAACTTGACAGCCCTAATATATATATATATATACACAGTGCAATAAGCTTCTTAGTGCAATAATAAGCTACAGGGACGTTAATCTAACGTCGGTAATATTAACTTTATTTAATACAACATTTACGGTACAAGATTTAATCATACAGCCCATGTAGTATAATATTTTACAAATGATGAATTACAGCAAACATGTGCAATATATCCATTATTACAGCGTTCATAATGCAGAGGGAAATAACTCTCAGAATAACGTTATTAGCACATTTTTACAACTTGAGGAACGAATGTTTTTAATAAGGGCTATACAAAACGTTCATACTGGGTTGTTTATTTAGTTTAAAAACAATTATCCAACGAGTTACAGACCACTCTTTCCCAATGTAAGTCAATGGGGAAAAAGTGTTTCCGGGCCCAGCAACCTAAAGGAAGTGTAGTACCGCCGTTTGGCCAGCAAGAATATTCTCATCAGACTCCGGCGCACTTCCTGGGGGCTTGGGTATGTCTCGTCTGAAAGGAGTGCTGACAGAGAGCACCGGAACGCCGCTCCAGCCCTTCAAATATTGCAGTAGTT